>NW_028247515.1:0-61805 GCF_964263255.1 Lissotriton vulgaris | reverse complement strand
CTAATTAATCATTAAGCGGCAAAATAATGAACCCACAACGTTGACGGACACCACCGTCACCAGACACCCTCCAAACGAAAGAACAGAAGCCATCACGGGGAACATTCAAGAAAGCATCTTTATTTCTGAACAGGCAGCATGACGGGGGTATGCATTTCGGCTGCGTGTAGCCTCCTCAGCGCCCAGCGTGGTAAGTGATGAAAGGTCAAAGTGCCACTGATTGACCTGAATGTTCAGCTGTTGAAATGTTCATAGACATGTTCCGCCCTCCTTATTGGCCAATTGCCAGCATGAGCAGCGTCCCAGTCCTGAGATGCACTGCATGTCCCAGCATGAAACAGGTTACCTGGAACGGGCGGCCAAATGGATTCGTGTTCTGTGAACGTAGCTATTGACCCCATCTCTTCTTTTTGCCGCTTTTCCAGAAACAGTAGCCTTCTCCAGTCCCCAACTGCACAGCCTTGGCATGCAGGACGCATCTCCACGGGGTGAGTTCGCAAAGCGTCTCTCCCAAGGCGGAGTTGATAACTCCGACACCGCTCTGTTATGTCCTGTTTGCCGAAGGTGGGTCTGATCGATTTCAATAACTTGAAAGGAGAAAAGGCTTGTCGTCGAGGCAACAAGCAATTGCCAGTATATGATCAGTCCAAAACTTGCGTGCAAGAGCCTCCGTAACATGCCACTGGCAGGCATGAATAATATCACCAGACACCCTCCAAATGAAAGGACAGAGACCATCACGGGGGTCATTCCAGAAAGCATCTTTATTTCTGAACAGGCAGCACGACGGGCCTATGCATTTCGGCTGCGTGTTGCCTCCTCAGCGCCCAGCGTGGTAAGTGATGAAAGGTCAAAGTGCCACTGATTGACCTGAATGTTCAGCTGTTGAAATGTTCATAGACACGGTCCGCCCTCCTTAATGGCCAATTGCCAGCATGAGCAGCGTCCTAGTCCTGAGATGCAATGCATGTCCCAGCATGCAACAGTTTACCGGGAACACCACCGTCACTGAATAAGACATAGTCACTTAAATAAAAGCATGACCATGGCACAACTTCTATAACACTTCATCATAGAACATAAGGACTCCACTATAGAAGTCCCTTGGGCAATTGAGAGCAAGGCAGTACACTTGTGTAGATACAAGGCACCTTAAGGTAGGTGTTTGTCAAGGCAGGCCTTTCAACATCCTTAGGAGTAGTACTCCTGGGCCTCGTTATACATGCGGTGCATTTTCCTTCATTGCGCTGGGCTGTATTATGATGAATGCGCTGCCTTTAGAGCAGCAGCGAACTCACGCTGCCCTGGGGGCAGTGGATTCACGTGACAAAGAGCTTCTTTGCCTCTGTACCCACGTCTGGAATATGGCGCGGGTGCAGAAGCAAATGGATTACCTCATTTGTAGATGCATGCCCTTATGCAAATGAGAGAACACCCCCTAAAGATAGCGCTGGTGCTTTATGTGAGCCAGCGCTATCGGTAGTGCAGAAGAGGCCGCACAAGCATCAAGTGTCCCGGGGGTGCATTGCGCCCCCGGGCAATTTGTGTAAATTGGCCCCTGCTTGCACCAAGGTACCACTTCCCTCCAAGTTGTCAAAGCATCTAGGTAAAGGAGAAAAGTGGTCCAATAAATGTATCTGCAGCTATCATATCTTGTTTCAGCTTGTGGCCCTCGTAGGTAAATGCATCAATTAGGGAGAACATGAAACCAGGATAATTTGTTTGTCTGAAAAGTTATTATTTTGAATTCAAGACAAAAGATATTTCTGTACAAAAAATGAACATTAACATAAGACAGGGTACATACATAGATATACTATGGATATTTAAGGTATTGGTTGCCTTTCCTATAATATATCCAAGAAAACAGTCCAGACTGCTAGGAAAAAGATGATAAATTGATTTCCACTATCAATCAGGAGAAAATCAAAGGTTGATACAAATCATACTGTGCAGAATTGGACTAGGTAAGTCGACGTTTCGGTCTTATCTTGATCATTTACAAGACCATCATCAGGACAAGGTGATAATATATACAATGGTTGACCCTTTGTTTAATTCCGAATCACGACACTTTTAGACTAAGTGACGGCATCCGCTTATTTCTTTTGAGGCGGGCAATGTGCAAAATCAGTTTTGAGTATCAAGCACTTATGCATACAGCGGTATTGCACTGAACAGGTTCTGGTAGTTTGTCCAATTCGTATCACTGTTCCAAGGCGTTCACATTTATTTGTCGGCTACGATCACAGGACGTCAATTACGAGCAGTCCGGGCTGCTCGTAATTGACGTCCTGTGATCGTAGCCGACAAATAAATGTGAACGCCTTGGAACAGTGATACGAATTGGACAAACTACCAGAACCTGTTCAGTGCAATACCGCTGTATGCATAAGTGCTTGATACTCAAAACTGATTTTGCACATTGCCCGCCTCAAAAGAAATAAGCGGATGCCGTCACTTAGTCTAAAAGTGTCGTGATTCGGAATTAAACAAAGGGTCAACCATTGTATATATTATCACCTCGTCCTGATGATGGTCTTGTAAATGATCAAGATAAGACCGAAACGTCGACTTACCTAGTCCAATTCTGCACAGTATGATTTGTATCAACCTTTGATTTTCTCCTGATTGATAGTGGAAATCAATTTATCATCTTTTTCCTAGCAGTCTGGACTGTTTTCTTGGATATATTATAGGACAAGCAACCAATACCTTAAATATCCATAGTATATCTATGTATGTACCCTGTCTTATGTTAATGTTCATTTTTTGTACAGAAATATCTTTTGTCTTGAATTCAAAATAATAACTTTTCAGACAAACAAATTATCCTGGTTTCATGTTTTATTATTCATTTATTGTACCTATGATGTTAGTGTGGTAACATCTTTTGTTTCTCATTGTTAGAACCTTTTGAGTTTTAATTCAATTGAACAGCCGCTGATTGAATTCAGATTTAGGTACCTTGATTGCCCCTTAACAAGTCCTAACTAGTGCTGAAACTTCATATAAATAAAATCCCTTGCTGGCCACTTCATATTACACTAAACTCGGCCCGAGCCCGCAAGGGTATATTGGGTTACTCACCTTCCTATACATTCAATTAGGGAGAGGCAGTTGTCTGGGGTGAGTGCAGATCTGATCAAAGAGGAAGAAGGCATTTCCACTGACTCCACTAAAGTTCTCTGAGGTGCAGTAGACCCCTAATAAATGTCCTTTAGATTCTAATCCCCATGCAGGCCTATTTCTGTATTCAGACTCAAAAACTGAGGCACTTCCTCCAGGGTAGAAAAACCCCATGGATCCTGGTTGCATTCCTTTATCTCTCTCGCATCCTTTCTCTTGATAAACCCCAAAACACCAATCATACAAAAAAAGGGTCCCAAGAGCAAACAAGCATTTGCTATGCAATAGGTCCCGCATTAGGAAAGTGTGAGCTATTGGTATTGTAAATGACACATTTTTTTAATATGTATTGGCTTTGAAAATATATAAATTAATAGCATTGTTATTCACAAAGGTAATAGCTTACTCTTTCCTAATGCAAGTCCTATTGGCTATGGCAATGCTTGTTGGTAGCAAGCAAGGACAGTGCTGTTGTGGTGCTGAGTGATGATGTGGTTGGGCTGAGTGATGTGGTGGTGCCCCTGAGTGATGTAGTGGTGCCCCTGAGTGACGTGGTTTTGTTCCTGAGTGATGTGGTGGTGTTCCTGAGTGATGTGGTGGTGTTCCTAAGTGATGTGTTGGTGTTCTTCAGTGATGTGGAGGTGTCCCAGAGTGATGTGGTGGTGTCCCCGAGTGATGTGGTGATGTCCCCGATTGATGTGGTGGTGTCCCCGAATGATGTGGTGGTGTCCCCAAGTGATGTGGTGGTGCCCCAGAGTGATGGAGGGTGGAGTTGGAGGGTGGAGTTGGAGTTGGAGGGTAGAGTTGGAGTTGGAGGGTGGAGTTGGGGTTGGAAGGTGGAGTTGGAGGGTGGAGTTGGATGGTAGAGTTGGAGTAGGAGGGTGGAGTTGGAGTTGGAGGGTGGAGTTGGAGGGTGGATTTGGAGTTGGAGGGTGGAGTTGGAGTTTGGGGGTGGAGTTGGAGTTGGAAGGTGGAGTTGGAGAGTGGAGTTGGAGTAGGAGAGTGGGGTTGGAGTTGGAGGGTGGAGTTGGAGGGTGGAATGGGAGGGCGGAGTGGGAGGGTGGGGTTGAAGGGTGGAGTTGGAGGGTGGAGTTGGAGGGTGGAGTTGGAGTTGGAGGGTGGAGTTGGAGGGTGGAGTTGGAGTTTGGTGGTGGAGTTGGAGTTGGAAGGTGGAGTTGGAGAGTGGAGTTGGAGTAGGAGAGTGGGGTTGGAGTTGGAGGGTGGAGTTGGAGGGTGGAATGGGAGGGCGGAGTGGGAGGGTGGGGTTGAAGGGTGGAGTTGGAGGGTGGAGTTGGAGGGTGGAGTTGGAGTTGGAGTTGGAGGTGGAGTTGGAGGGTGAGGGTGGAGTTGGAGTTGGAGGGTGGAGTTGGATTTGGATTTGGGGGGTGAGGGTGTAGTTGGAGGGTATAGTTGGAGGGTGTAGTTGGAGGGTGAAGTTGGAGTTGGAGGGTGGAGCTGGAGTTGGAGGGTGGAGTTGGAGTTGGAGGGTGGAGTTGGAGTTGGAGGGTGGAGTTGAAGGGTGGAGGGTGGAGTTGGAGTTGGAGGGTGGAGTTGGAGGGTGGAGTTGGAGGGTGGGGTTGGAGGGTAGAGTTGGAGTTGGAGGGTGGAGTTGGAGGGTGGAGTTGGAGTTGGAGGGTGGAGTTGGAGTTGGAGGGTGGAGTTGGAGGGTGAGGGTGTAGTTGGAGGGTGTAGTTAGAGGGTGGAGTTGGAGGGTGGAGTTGGAGTTGGAGGGTGGAGCTGGAGTTGGAGGGTGGAGTTGGAGTTGGAGTTGCTGGGTGGAGTTGGAGTTGAAGGGTGTAGTTGGAGTTGGAGGGTGGAGGGTGGAGTTGGAGTTGGAGGGTGGAGTTGGAGTTGGAGGGTGGAGTTGGAGTTGGAGGGTGGAGTTGGAGTTGGAGGGTGGAGTTGGAGGGTGGAGTTGGAGTTGGAGGGTGGAGTTGGAGTTGGAGGGTGGAGTTGAAGGGTGGAGTTGGAGGGTGGAGATGGAGTTGGAGGGTGGAGTTGGAGTTGAAGAGTTGAGTTGGAGTTGGAGGGTGGAGTTAGCCTTACTGCTTCAGAAAAATGAAAAGCACAAGTGGGCATGACGAGACATGCATCAGGACAAAGTGCGCACAGAAGTCTCACACATGTTGCTATATTCATGCTGAGTGATGATGTGGTTGGGCTGAGTGATGTGGTGGTGCCCCTGAGTGATGTAGTGGTGCCCCTGAGTGATGTGGTCGTGCCCCTGAGTAACGTGGTTTTGTTCCTGAGTGATGTGGTGGTGTTCCTGAGTGATGTGGTGGTGTTCCTAAGTGATGTGTTGGTGTTCTTCAGTGATGTGGTGGTGTCCCAGAGTGATGTGGTGGTGTCCCCGAGTGATGTGGTGATGTCCCCGATTGATGTGGTGGTGTCCCCGAATGATGTGGTGCTGTCCCCAAGTGATGTGGTGGTGCCCCTGAGTGATGGAGGGTGGAGTTGGAGTTGGAGTTGGAGGGTAGAGTTAGAGTTGGAGGGTGGAGTTGGGGTTGGAAGGTGGAGTTGGAGGGTGGAGTTGGATGGTAGAGTTGGAGTTGGAGGGTGGAGTTGGAGGGTGGAGTTGGAGGGTGGATTTGGAGTTGGAGGGTGGAGTTGGAGTTTGGGGGTGGAGTTGGAGTTGGAAGGTGGAGTTGGAGAGTGGAGTTGGAGTAGGAGGGTGGGGTTGGAGTTGGAGGGTGGAGTTGGAGGGTGGAGTGGGAGGGCAGAGTGGGAGGGTGGAGTTGGAGGGTGGAGCTGGAGGGTGGAGTTGGAGGGTGGAGTTGGAATTGGAGGTGGAGTTGGAGGGTGAGGGTGTAGTTGGAGGGTGGAGTTGGAGTTGGAGGGTGGAGTTGGATTTGGAGGGCGAGGGTGTAGTTGGAGGGTATAGTTGGAGGGTGTAGTTGGAGGGTGGAGTTGGAGTTGGAGGGTGGAGCTGGAGTTGGAGGGTGGAGTTGGAGTTGGAGGGTGGAGTTGGAGTTGGAGAGTGGAGTTGAAGGGTGGAGGGTGGAGTTGGAGTTGGAGGGTGGAGTTGGAGGGTGGGGTTGGAGGGTAGAGTTGGAGTTGGAGGGTGGAGTTGGAGGGTGGAGTTGGAGTTGGAGGGTGGAGTTGGAGTTGGAGGGTGGAGTTGGAGTTGGAGGGTGAGGGTGTAGTTGGAGGGTGGAGTTGGAGGGTGTAGTTAGAGGGTGGAGTTGGAGGGTGGAGTTGGAGTTGGAGGGTGGAGCTGGAGTTGGAGGGTGGAGTTGGAGTTGGAGTTGGATTTGCTGGGTGGAGTTGGAGTTGAAGGGTGTAGTTGGAGTTGGAGTTGGAGGGTGGAGTTGGAGGGTGGAGTTGGAGTTGGAGAGTGGAGTTGGAGTTGGAGGGTGGAGTTGGAGGGTGGAGTTGGAGGGTGGAGTTGGAGGGTGGAGTTGGAGGGTGGAGTTGAAGGGTGGAGTTGGAGGGTGGAGATGGAGTTGGAGGGTGGAGTTGGAGTTGAAGAGTTGAGTTGGAGTTGGAGGGTGGAGTTGGAGGGTGTAGTTAGAGGGTGGAGTTGGAGGGTGGAGTTGGAGTTGGAGGGTGGAGCTGGAGTTGGAGGGTGGAGTTGGAGTTGGAGTTGCTGGGTGGAGTTGGAGTTGAAGGGTGTAGTTGGAGTTGGAGGGTGGAGGGTGGAGTTGGAGTTGGAGGGTGGAGTTGGAGGGTGGAGTTGGAGTTGGAGAGTGGAGTTGGAGTTGGAGGGTGGAGTTGGAGGGTGGTGTTGGAGTTGGAGGGTGGAGTTGGAGTTGGAGGGTGGAGTTGGAGGGTGGAGTTGAAGGGTGGAGTTGGAGGGTGGAGATGGAGTTGGAGGGTGGAGTTGGAGTTGAAGAGTTGAGTTGGAGTTGGAGGGTGGAGTTAGCCTTACTGCTTCAGAAAAATGAAAAGCACAAGTGGGCATGACGAGACATGCATCAGGACAAAGTGCGCACAGAAGTCTCACACATGTTGCTACATTCTTTCACAAAGGATGGCTGTGTTACGCAGGTTAAAAAACAAGCATTGGCCGTGAAAGTGACACAGCCATGAAAGTGCAGCCTTGAGACGTGGTAAAAGCTTGCAGGAATGAGAACAAAAAAAAAGAAGCTCTCGGCATTGCTGTGGCGGGGGGTGGGCGTGGGAGCAGCTGCCTTACTACTTCAGAAAAATGAAAAGCACGAGTGGGCATGACGAGACATGCATCAGCACTACTGCACACAGAAGTCTCCCACATGTTGCTACATTCTTTCACAAAGGATGGCAGTGTTACGCAGGTTAAAAAACAATCATTGGCAGTGAAAGAGACACAGCCGTGAAAGTGCGGCCTTGAGACGTGGTAAAAGCTTGTGGGAATGAGGAAAAAAAAGCTCTCGGCATTGCTGTGGTGGGGGGGTGGGCGGGGGAGCGGCAGCCTTTGAAGTCTGATGCGGGAACAAGCATATGGGGTGTGCGCGAACGAAAGGTAATTGCTGTAAGAGGGGGAGCAGGAAGTGAGGCCAAGCGCGTGCTGGCTTTCAAGTCAATGCCAGATGCCAACTTCGCACTTGAATGCCTCACATGCACTTGCCATAATCCGCATTCCAGAGGTCTTTGGTAGACTTTTCTTTTCCCCTTCTATATTCTCGCATAGCGATTGCTTACGCATTAGCTAGGCGAGATCTAAAAAGTGCAATACTAATGGTGAAAGGGGGTTTACAAATGTGCATAAAAAAACTTGTAGCTGGAGGTTCGTTTGGCATTCCGGATTTTCTCACCTTGAATAAACCGTGGTCAAAAGGAGAGCACAAATGCCTGTTATTCACTTTATCACAATTTACTAATGGCTTTAGCCTAACCATGTCACAGCCATAGCATATATGTATCACTGACTATGAAGACTGCATTGCCTCTAAGTGATTTTCTCCAACAAGGCGTAACCATATACACTCAGAGTGCACCACCCAGCTCCTTATTAATGTACAAAAGATGGTCAGGTTTTGGCAAATTAACTCTTTACCTTTATCTATTCTTATCATCCAAACATAAAAGGAATTCACAGCCCACATTCGAGACATTATACACAGCCTTTACTGGAAGCAAAGCAACACAGATCTGATTATCCTTACTCAGGCCTTCACCAGAACTCTAATGACAACAATAACACGTCACTATTGTTCCAATCTCACTTATGAATGGACAACACAAGCTAGACAGAGTCAGTGGCGGCCGGCGGTAAGTGAAGTGGGGCGGGGGTAAGGGGACAGATTTAACAGACAGCAGAATAGGCAAAAGTCAATAAATTAATGCAACCTATTCTGTCATCTGTCAACTTCCCCCGTGCCCCACCCCACCGCGCTTACCTGCACCGGCCGCGACTGGACAGAGCCCTCACCATGGCACCAAAACCCTGTAGTTATCAAAGTTCCAAGTATTAGAAATAACAGAGAGAGACCTCCTGCTCCAGGGGAATAGGGTACTTTTCAACAGTAGAATCAAAAAATTCCCTTGGCGAGATTGCTAACAAATCAGGCCCAAATGCTAATATTGGACATTACTATTAGACAAGTATGACAAAACATGTATGTATAAAAGTTATACCAAATTTATTTGTATATTAAAAACATAAACAATACGCAGTAAAAACAATTTGACATTACATTGGCATATTATACTAAAAATTGTCACAGTTGTAGGTCATCTAAACATTTTTTTGTTTTTAAGCAAAAAATACCAACCTAAATAAAACAATAACATACAATTTATCAATGTAAGAACACAAAGAGGGAGAGAGACAAACAAAAGACAATGTAGTTTGTCATCAAGACTTGCACATCAAGTGTCAGAAATTCCAAAACCCAATCATGGGCACATTTAATTCTTGCAATATACAGGATAAGCTTGATTACTCGATTGTGCAACTTTTTTGGCGTCGACGCGTTTCGATGGCTTGTCTTTCAATATTATGCCATCTTTCTCAAGACTGAATATAGGGTCTCTCCTACTAGACGGCACTGGGTGGTTGCCTTGTAGTAAAACGTCCTGTTGGTAAACATACTACAATCAGTATCTTTTTCAGCATTCGCAAAAATACATTTATCAATTTTACATTTTTTGAACTCTCATTTGTTATCATATTAAGTATATAAGGTCTATAGTTCTTTAGTTCTTGCACAGACATCAGTTCTGTTCCTTATACGTCTCTATAGTTTTGAACCTGTCTTTGGTCTGGCATTTAAATCATGCTCATTGATCTCTTCTATCGCATCACATTTTTTAGGCCTCATAACACAGTGTTGTTCTCATTTTATGTCAACAGTAATTTGGAAGATATACATGTCCAATATTACCATGTGTGCTTGTAAAATCACATGTAGAGACCGCTAGTGGGGGAACCCCTCTACCCAAAAAAACCAATAGGGAATAAGACATTTATACTTGTCTTTTATATATGTTAACACCTTCATCTGCACTGCTTTTTCCAACTAGTAATACGTTGTTATACCCTCAGGTGCGATTATTACCTTATTTCATATTATTTATGAAGTTCTTCGAAGTTTTCGAACTCCACATTGTAAGGATTTGGTGACTCTGCAAATTAATGTATTGTTTGTTTAATTTTTAGATCCAAAAAAGGGATTCTTTGTGACTCAAATTTTGGTCTCTCTAACTAAATGCGATTTAACTATTTACAATTGTTCATTACCTGAGTGTCATCTTATTGTTACTTCCACTCCAACCAGTGTAAAAAAAGTTTGCGCACTTGAAATCTATATAAAAAAGAATGCTTTGTTGTAATTGTCTATTTCATTATGTTTGTTCAACTACCTTACTGACATTTTATTTACCCACAAAAATGGGCTCAACATTGTTATTTACCTGCTTGCAATAATGCTTATTTCGATATTTTATTTCTCTAAACCTTGCAGTCTTCAGAATGTTATTCAGAATGTTGGATTCTTTCTAAATAAAAGAATAGTATATGATAAGCACCTTCGTATAGACTTATTTACCCTCTCTATAGGTGATGTTTATTTGAGACCCACCTTGTATCAAAATTTAAAGCGTCTTCATGGGCGTGGATACACGAAGTCGTGAGCCGGCGTGCTGTTGCCTGCAGTGGGATTAAATTAAGACAATGGGGCTCAGTTAGCTTAAAAAATCCTACCGCCCATAATTGTAATAGTGATACTAGTAAACGGGGGAACCGTGTCGGCGTCAGATACTCCTTACCGATTGCAGAACACAGCTTCCACGTCTCCACACCCGTTCAGCATCTGCCGACGAACTCTTCTGTTCTCGAAAAAGACTCTAATTACTTTGCCTGTTTTGCTCTCATTTTATATTGCAGTTACTAGTTATTTATTGGCCAGCTTCTGGGGGTTTAGCTGGTATTCCTAATTGGTGGCCGTAATTAATTACATTCGAGTCCCGCACTCTGCGTGGCTAAGCGTTCCAAGCCTCGTTTTCATTAGCTGTCAGATACCGGTTCCAAGCCTCTTTCTCAATTGGGATACAAGCCTTGTTCTCACTTTTTGTTGCGAGTAGTTATAGCAACCTTTGTACCGTGACGTTGCTCTAAATCACTTTCTGGAAGAATTAATTTTAGCTATGTATTGCAGGTTTTAAACAACGTAGAATGAGCAAAAACGAACCCCTTTTTCCTCGTCTACGCTCTAAGAGTTGTCACGTCTTTCCTATTACCTATTGGGGTCTACTGCATATTTTATATGGGGTGCCCTTTGTGTGAACCACATTTTAATTTGTCATGTGATTACTCAGGAAGTTTTACAGAATGCTAGATACTACGGCTTATCAGAAAAAAAGTTTTTTTCCATTTATACTACATATAAAAAGTTTAACATCATATACAGACACTATTTTTTGGATTTGTTGTTCTCCTGGCTACCATTAATTATTAGGATTTAGTGTCATTGGATTTATTATCCTACTGGCCACCTTTAAGTATTTGATGCGGGTTGTCAATTGGTAACTCCTAATTTCATTTAGTCTTCTCTTGAATTTAAACCATTTTTTACAGATTTATTACCCTACCGGCCACCTTTAAGTATTTGATGCGAGTTGTCAATTGGTAACTACTAATTTCATCCAATCTTCTCTTGAATTCAAACCGTTTTCTACAGTGTCCAGAAAGCACATGAACCATTGTTCACGTGTTTTTCTTATAGTGTCTAGGTTTCCACCTCTTCTGTTCACGCTTATTCTTTCTAAAATGAACCAAGTGAAATCATTACAGTCATGGTTCTTTTTTTGATAATGGTATGTAAGGGGCGCATTTTCTTTTTTCTTTTTAATTGATGATCTGTGCTCTAATAGTCTCACTCGGAGCTCCCTACTTGTTTCCTCTACGTAACCCAGGCCACAGGGGCAAACAAGCAGATAGACTGCATTCTTGCTCCTGCAATTGTTTAAACTTTTAGGGATTAATGTTTTCCCATTAAAAATAAATTTCTTTGTTGTAATGCAATTGGGGCAGATGGAACATGAGCCACACTTATGGTTGCCTGTTGCTTTCTTATTGTCAGTCAGGGTTGTTTGCACACTGCTTGTGGTATTTTTATATGTTTTTACTAGGGCATTTTTAATTGTTCTGTTGCCGTAATATCTAGCATTCTGTAAAACTTCATGAGTAATCACATGCCAAATAAAAATATGGTTCACACAAAGGACACTCCATATAAAATATGCAATAGACCCCAATAGGTAATAGGAAAGACGTGACAACTCATAGCTAAAAATAATTCTTCCAGAGAGTGATTTAGAGCAACGTCACGGTACAAAGGTTGCTATAACTACTCGCAACAAAAAGTGAGAACGAGGCTTGTATCCCAATTGAGAAAGAGGCTTGGAACCGGTATCTGACAGCTAATGAAAACGAGGCTTGGAACGCTTAGCCCCGCAGAGTGCGGGACTTGAATGTAATTAATTACGGCCTCCAATTAGGAATACCAGCTGAACCCCCAGAAGCTGGCCAATAAATAACTAGTAACTAGTTCGTCGGCAGATGCTGAACGGGTGTGGAGACGTGGAAGCTGTGTTCTGCAATCGGTAAGGAGTATCTGACGCCGACACGGTTCCCCCGTTTACTAGTATCACTATTACAACTATGAGCGGTAGGATTTTTTACGCTAACTGAGCCCCATTGTCTTAATTTAATCCCACTGCAGGCAACAGCACGCCGGCTCACGACTTCGTGTATCCACCCCCATGAAGACGCTTTAAATTTTGATACGAGGTGGGCCTCTAATAAATATCACCTATAGAGAGGGTAAATAAGTCTATACAAAGGTGCTTATCATATACTATTCTCTTTATTTAGAAATAATCCAACATTCTGAATAACATAATCTATTTTGCACCAACTTGTTTGTGCTTAGCCTGTTGCTGACTGCTCCAGCCCAAGGAAGAACAGCGTCTGGGGTCCTGCCTTCCCGCCTCCCGCCGCCTAACTCCTTGCAACATCGCGGAGTCGGGCCGCCGAGTGGAGTGTGGGCGGGGCATAAAAACTACAACCCCCACCAGCCCTAGCGGCACCCAGTGACAGCTTTTTGCGCCAGGAGGCGCTTAAATTCGCCGTCACCCCGGTCGAGTGGGGGAATCTATTTTGCATCAACTTGTTTGTGCTTAGCCTGTTGCTGACGGCTCCAGCCCAAGGAAGAACAGCGTCTGGGGTCCTGCCTCCCCACCTCCCGCCGCCTAACTCCTTGCAACATCGCGGAGTCGGGCCGCCGAGTGGAGTGTGGGCGGGGCATAAAAACTACAACCCCCACCAGCCCTAGCGGCACCCAGTGACAGCTTTTTGCGCCAGGAGGCGCTTAATTTCACCGTCACCCCGGTCGAGTGGGGGAATCTATTTGGCACCAACTTGTTTGTGCTTAGCCTGTTGCTGACTGCCCTAGCCCAAGGAAGAACAGCGTCTGGGGTCCCGCCTCCCCGCCTCCCGCCGCCTAACTTCTTGCAACAACGCGGAGTCGGGCTGCGAGTGGAGTGTGGGTGGGGAATAAAAACTACAACCCCCAGCAGCCCTAGCGGCACCCAGTGACAGCTTTTTGTGCCAGGAGGTGCTTAAATTCACCGTCACCCCCGTCTCGCGGGACGCCGGGCGAAGCCCAGGCCAAGGACGGGCCCGTTTAAGCCCGTTCAAGACCGGGTAAGACTGGACTGGGCCACCTTATTAACGTCTTTTTATCGAAACTTTGCACTTTGTATCATTTTCGTATGCTCATCCGTCAAATATATTTTTCCTAACTTACTGCTGGCAAGAGGGCCTCCATCACCCCCTAGGTATACGCCGCTACTACCTTATTTTATCCCTGTCTATTTTATTATATACGTTGACTTCTACCACTAATTATGAGTACCAGAGGAAGTAGGAGCAAAACGGTTCAGGGTCTAGGCCAGATCACAGGCCCGATTGATCAATTCATTACGAGGGCAAATGAAGTAATAGATCATGGCATCATTCTGTTGGAAAGAAGGGTATCACAAGACCTAGCTATAGCAAGAAGGTCCTCAATGGGCCCCTTGGCATCAGCTAGAACCCCAACCCAGTCAGGAGCAATTGGACCATTGTTGTTGGAAATCCCTGCAGATATTCATAGTATCCCTAATAATGTAGATCTATCCGCATCCCAACTCTCAATAGGTTCAGAGATAAGGGAAGATTTAGAGAGAGAAAACCCCAGTCTTGGCTATGAGTCCTACCCAAGTAGAACCCCCAACCCAAGTAGAACCCCCAAAAAAGCAGGAAACGGGGAGGAGGGAGGGAGCTATCCCAAAACAAAGGAATAATACGAAAAAGAAAGAGCTCAAACAACAATCCACCAAAGCCCCTTCAAAGAACCAAAGGAACCAAAATTCTCCCCCTATACAAAATGACCTAAATTCTATAAACACATCTATAATCAACCTCTCTCCAACGCCGGGTAACGCAGATGTTACGGGTGGGGTGGGGGGGGGTGTAATCTATGCGAAACAAATAAACAGCTGTTAGCCAGTTTTGGGGAGCTGATCAAGATCCACCTGCTACCAATGGAGCGAACTTTAATGAACATTGAAAAACAACTAGCCAAGCTGATTATTCACCCAAACAACTCGACCAATTCAAAAGCTTTAGGAGTCACCAATGTGGGGGGTACCAAAGGTAACACTACACAGAAACACCCAGGGCCATCAATAAAAACTAAAACACCACCAAACATGCCCAATGCACAAGAAAAACCAAAGGTAGCTCAAGATAACACACAGATAATATCTGATATGTCTAAAGGACCCACTCAGGTAGGAAAACAGAAGCCAACGCCACCCAAGACACCAGTACCACAACCTGCGGGAGACAAAAAAAAGGGAGGGAGGTTTAGGCGTACCATTGATCTTCCACCAGAAGCAAGCCCATTTACAGTGGTCCTCACAGGGGTTCCAGAGCTCTCTGAAAACGGGAGAGAATCCACCTGGTCTCTAAAAAATAAAGTACAGCAATGGCTTAGTACAAATAGACCGCTTCCCCCCTACCGCAGCAGTAGAATCTCTATGGTGCCCAGGGTACCCTGGATCGGATAAACAAAGAAAAGAACACAGGGGGACTGTATGATTATAAATTTTGACGATCCAGGTACAGTTGATTATATCTGCTCATGGCCAACACTGGCAAAAAAAGAAGGAATTGATGCAAATCGTCTATCCTTCTTTTACCCTCCAACATATGTTTATGACCAAGAACCCCCGTATAACTGGAATCAATGCTCTGAATGGAACTGGAGTCAAGTAGACCCGCGGAATAGGAGAAGGGACTGGGAGGCCAGATTCTGGAATTCAAGAAGAGACCAATCCTATAGGGAGGGTTGGAGGGGCATACCAACCAGCAACCGATTCAACTGTCTAGAAATGGTAGACTGACCATCACCAAGTTTAGTACCTACCGAGATAGATGCTATAAACCCCAGGACGCCCATAGCCTAAAGGGGAATTTATACCCAAACAAATGAGAGGACTTACCATTCATCCAAACATAAACTAGGAAAAAATATTACTGATCCGTCTATCGATCAAGTACCCCCAGCTTGCGCTCATTAGTATTAAGTAATGTATCTGGAGGGACCGACGTTCTAACTAATAACAGGGGAGACAAGCAAGCCTTACTGGATGGTAATCAAAACCATTTTGTAGCCCAAGGAGCTAGGGCAGAAAAAAATGGGAGTTCAATCCAATTAAGAGCAGGGTCAAAACGAGCGCGGTCAAGTCGAAAAGATTCCCGGGATAATCTGTCCAATGCAACATGGAATATTGCGGGACTTTCCAAAAAAGCCACAGACCCAACTTTTTTGAACTTTGTTAATAATTTCGACTTAATATGTCTTCAAGAGTGTTGGGATCTGGAGCCAACCGATCTAGATGGCTTCAGCACTAATTTTACCCCGGCTATACAGACTGGTAAAGGCAGGAGCTCAGGCGGTCTCTGCATGTATGCTTCAAATATGGTAAACATGGCAGTAGAGAGAATAGATCTTGAGTGGGATAAGAATAAGAATAAAAACAAAAACAATAAAATTGGACACTCAATCCAGGTATTCACAGTGAACGGGAAAGGGGCCCATAGTTTCTTGTTGATTAATTTATATAATAACATTGCGAGGGACGACCAAGTAGAATTCATGGATGAGCTATCACATGCCCTGAAGTGGGGAATGGGAAGGGATAAAGTGGAAAGATGTGCCCTAGTGATGGGCGATTTTAATTGCAATTTATACCCCTACAGTGGATTGAATAGTTGCGATATAACAAGCCTTAAGGGCGAACCAAGCACCCACTTCGAACATACTCTCCTTGGAAATCTAATGAACAAATTAATTCATGACTGGGACTTAGGCTTTGTTAACGAGCTCACTGAGCCAATGGTTAATTTCCAACCCACTTTCCATGGGAGGGGGACATACTCTTTAATAGACTTCATGCTGATGTCCAATAGCCACTATCGAAGTGCCATGGCTTTTAAAAATGAGGACATCGCCATGAGCGATCATTATCCGATTAGTGCAAAATTTGATGCAGGCCCTAGGGCCAGTCAGACATCGGATTTGACAGAAACTTTATACTGTCATTCGATTTCCCTGGCACGCACAAATGGATACTCTATAAAATGGTCCAAGGTAAACCCAAATTTTTTTTGAAAGATCTGATCATGGAGGATCTCGATCAATTTATGATATGCCTTGAAGAACCTCTTAATTCATGCGCAGTAAAAACGGCCTTTGGAAAAATAGCAGCCACAATCAAGAAAAATTTGACAAGGAAGCATAGAGAATATGATAGGGATAAGACTGTGGGTTGGTTTAACTCTGAATGTTCAAAAGCACATAATACCCTTAAAGACACATTAAAAAGAGTACCCAAAGACTTACT
This sequence comes from Lissotriton vulgaris, assembly GCF_964263255.1. Classification (NCBI taxonomy): domain Eukaryota; kingdom Metazoa; phylum Chordata; class Amphibia; order Caudata; family Salamandridae; genus Lissotriton; species Lissotriton vulgaris. The sequence goes on along the minus strand of NW_028247515.1, from coordinate 45,302 downwards.
AGAAATTAGAACAGCTCGATTGGCATATAAACAGTCAATTAAGAAACGAAAAAGGGAACTGAATGATGCTGCCTGGGAGGCGCTATTAAAAGCTTGCACCCTGAGGGATAATACGGCCTTCTGGAGGGAAGTGAACGCACCTTTTTTTAGGGAGAGGAGGACTGACCTTCTAGAAGTTGCTATAACAGAGGACGTCTGGATCAATCACTTCACAGATTTATATAAAAAAGATGACTTGGTTGAACCACACAATCTCGACCCCTGGCTGACAAATGAGAGCGACTTGCAGAGATCCCCGGAGGATATATTTCCGTTACAGATACACTTCTCACTTCCAGAGGTAGAACAGGCCATACAGGAAAGTGCAAACTCCAAAGCCCCCGGGCCGGATGGCATGCCAATCGACATATTTAAAGATAACATGTCTTTATGGGCCCCCCTCCTTACAAATGTTCTTAATTGTTATAGCCTAGAAGGTTTTCCAACAACATGGCAGGAAACAATTGTAAATCCCATTTTCAAAAAAGGAGAAAGAATGGACCCAAAATGCTACAGGCCAATCTCCCTACTTGATTCGATGATGAAGGTAGCTGGTAGAGTTCTGTTGAATAAATTACAAACCTGGGCTACAGAAAAGGGAGTCCTTTCAAAATTCCAATATGGATTTGTAACGGGGCTAGGCAAGGTAGAGCAATGTCTTAACCTGGCCTTAATTACAAGTAAAAACACGGTGGCAAAAAAGAGCAATCTATACATGACTTTTGTTGACTTAAGTTCAGCATTTGATTGCCTAAGCCACAGCGTGCTATGGAGCACCCTTATAGAGTTAGGAATCGACCTGAACATACTTGAATTCATAAAGGAATTATACCGAGGGGCGGGGGCGATGGTCCGATATGGTAAAAACGGAAAATGCACCAAGAAATTTCCACAAAAAAAAGGTGTCCGCCAGGGATGCATCCTTGCCCCGTTTCTTTTTAACTTATACATAAACGGAGTGGCAGATCACTTGACTAAGCTGGATGTAGATTACCCCAAAATTAATGGTATGGCAGTGCCAATATTACTTTATGCAGACGACGCTGTCATAATGTCAAGAACACAACTAGGTCTGCAGAAAGCTTTGACTGGTTTTTCCTCATTTATGGGTTCAAGAGGAGTTAGGATAAATGTGGGAAAAACCTTTACTATGTGTTGCACGTCAAAAAACAAAGTAGACTGTAATACTTTTTTAAATCAAACAAAGATAAGCTTGACCAAGACTTTTACCTATTTGGGGATGATTTTTAATAGCAGGGGATCATGGAGCGCAGCCATCAACACACGCAATCTGTCCTTTTGCCGAGAAATAGGCGCGTTAAAGAAATTTGCTAAAAAATTGGCCGGTAAGCCGGTCCAGATTCTGCTCAAGATTTACGCAGCGAAATGCGTGTCCACCGCGACCTATGGCGCAGGAATTTGGAGCATGGCAGACTGTAGAGAGATCCAAATTAATGAGAATGCTTTTTTGAGATACTTATTAGCAGTGCCCAGATCCATCTCTACTACTATCTGTCACAATGAACTTACCCGGGTCCACATCACTGACGTAATTAAGATAAGTCCAATAATGCTTGGGCACAAGATATGGACCTCCAGTGAAACAGATTTTAGCAAGGATGTTATTAGAGACTGTATGGATCTAGCTGCCTCGAGAAACATACTGTGGCTTTCTTATGTTAGTACATTTCTAACTTCCATAGGCCATTCAGAACTTTTTGAAAATCCTACTTCTTGTTCCTTAATTACGAAAAAGGCTCTTAAAGAATGTTGCCTAGGTTTGCTGGAAGATAGGCGATCTTATCTAGAGGGAAATAAGTTAAGTATTTCCCACCATCGCCTTCTGTTGTGTGGAGTAGGCGTACAATCATACCTATCACCACTACATTCCGCCTACACAAGATTATTATTAACAAGGATGAGAACTGACTGCTTCTTCAGGCTGATAACATTTCCTATTGTAAATGATTGATCTGCCAAATTGATTAACTGCCCGTGTGACGATATTTCAAACCAATCAAATATCCATTGCATTTTATTTTTGTAAATATTATGAATGGGGAAGAAAGAGACATCTGGTTCTGCTGCTAAAAATGTGGGGGCTAAGGCAATGCAGACCAGCCTTGATTAAACTGTATATGTTATAAGATGAAGTCACCGTGGCAGCAGTAGCCAAGTTCTTGAAGTACGTAGTAAAATGTAGAGCGTCGATGGATTGAACACTTTTTACCTATTACATTTTATATATACTATTTTTTGGAAATACCTTATAGTAGGCTTTTATCAATTATATACATTTTAACCATATGTATAATGTACTAAATGCTAGGAAATGTTTTTCAAATTGTATTTAAATGTGCTTTTATGGTTTTTTTCTTCAAAAATCGAATAAAGCTATCTTTGAATTGAATTGAATAACATTCTGAAGACAGCAAGGTTTAGAGAAATAAAATATCGAAATAAGCATTATTGCAAGCAGGTAAATAACAATGTTGAGCCCAATTTTTGTGGGTAAATAAAATGTCAGTAAGGTAGTTGAACAAACGTAATGAAATAGACAATTACAACAAAGCATTCTTTTCAATATAGATTTCAAGTGCGCAAACTTTTTTAACACTGGTTGGAGTGGAAGTAACAATAAGAAGACAATCAGGTAATGAACAATTGTAAATAGATAAATCGCATTTAGTTAGAGAGACCAAAATTTGAGTCACAAAGAATCCCTTTTTTGAATCTAAAAATTAAACAAACAATACATTAATTTGCAGAGTCACCAAATCCTTACGATGTGGAGTTCGAAAAATCAGAAGAACTTCATAAATAATATGAAATAAGGTAATAATAGCACCTGAGGGTATAACAACATATTACTAGTTGGAAAACGCAGTGCAGATGAAGGCGTTTCCATATATAAAAGACAAGTATAAATGTCTTATCCCCTATTGTTTTTTTTGGGTAGAGGGGTTCCCCCACTAGCGGTCTCTACATGTGATTTTACAAGCACACATGGTAATATTGGACATGTATATCTTCCAAAGTACTGTGGACATAAAATGAGAACAACACTGTGTTATGAGACCTAAAAAATGTGATGCGAGAGAAGAGATCAATGAGCATGATTTAAATGCCAGACCAAAGACAGGTTCAAAACTATAGAGACGTATAAGGAACAGAACTGATGTCTGTGCAAGAACTAAAGAACTATAGACCTTATATACTTAATATGATAACAAATGAGAGTTCAAAAAATGTAAAATTGATAAATGTATTTTTGCGAATGCTGAAAAAGATACTGATTGTAGTATGTTTACCAACAGGACGTTTTAATACAAGGCAACCACCGAGTGCTGTCTAGTAGGAGAGACCCTATATTCAGTCTTGAGAAAGATGGCATAATATTGAAAGATAAGCCATCGAAACGCGTTGACGCCAAAAAAATTGCACAATCGAGTAATCAAGCTTATCCTGTATATTGCAAGAATTAAATGTGTCCAGGATTGGGTTTTTGAATTTCTGACACTTGATGTGCAAGTCTTGATGACAAACTACATTGTCTTTTGTTTGTCTCTCCCCCTCTTTGTGTTCTTACATTGATAAATTGTATGTTATTGTTTTATTTAGGTTGATATTTTTTGCTTGAAAAAAAAAAGATTTTAGATGACCTACAACTGTGACAATTTTTAGTATAACATGACAATGTAATGTCAAATTGTTTTTACTGCGTATTGTTTATGTTTTTAATATACAAATACATTTGGTATGAACTTTTATACATACATGTTTTGTCATATTTGTCTAATAGTAATGTCCAATATTAGCATTTGGGCCTGATTTGTTAGCAATCTCGCCAAGGGAATTTTTTGATTCTACTGTTATCAAAGTTCCACCAAAGCCAGGATGTGTTGTAATGTACACCTTTAAAATTCACACTGGAAACACTAAGTTTAAATTAGCATAATCATAACACACTCTCTCACACACCGCATGGCATTGTAAGGCACCAACCTTTGTTGTGATCCATATGTAACAAGCATTTGCAATGCAATAGGTATCGCATTAGGAAAGTGTGAGCTATTGGTATTGTAAATAACATTTTTTTTAATACGTGTTGGCATTGAAAATATATAAATTAATAGCATTGTTATTCACAAAGCCAATAGCTTACACTTTCCTAATGGTAGTCCTATTTACTATGGCAATGCTTGTTGGTAGCAAGCAAGGACAGTGCTGTTGTGGTGCTGAGTGATGCTGTTGTGGTGCTGAGTGATGATGTGGTTGGGTTGAGTGATGTGGTGGTGTCCCAGAGTGATGTGGTGGTGTCCCAGAGTGATGTGGTGGTGTCCCTGAGTGATGTGGTGATGTGGTGGTGTCCCTTAGTGATGTGGTGGTGTTCCTGAGTGATTTGGTGGTGTTCCTGAGTGATGTAGTGGGGTTCCTGAGTGATGTGGAGCAGGGGCAGATTGTGTGTTGAGCTGCAGGGAAGGGGGTCTGTGAGGTGTGGCAAAGTGGTGTGAGCTGTGTGTAAGGGGGTCGGTGAGGTGTGGTGAAGAGGTGTGAACTGTGTGTGCGTTAGGGGGAGCAGCGGAGGAGGGACGAGAGGCTGTGGGGCAGAGGCAGATTGTGTGTTGAGCTGCAGGGAAAGGGGTCTGTGAGGTGTGGCGAAGGGGTGTGAGCTGTGTGTTTGTTAGGGGGGAGCACCGGAGGAGAGACTAGAGGCTGTGGAGCAGGGGCAGATTGTGTCTTAGCCAAACAAGTTAATTGTAAGAAAAAGACCAGGAGTGCGTGCGTGTGGGGCGGGAAGCCTTTTAAATGTGTGTAGTTGTTATGAGCTGTGTGTGTGTTAGGGATGAGCAGCAGAGGAGGGACAAGAGGCTGTGGAGCAGGGGCAGATTGTGTGTTGAGCTGCAGGGATGGGGGTCTGTGAGGTGTGGTGAAGTGGTGTGAGCTGTGTGTGCATTAGGGGTAGCAGCGGAGGAGGGAGGAGAGGCTGTGAAGCAGGGGCAGATTGTGTGTTGAGCTTCAGGGAAGGGGTCTGTGAGGTGTGGCGAAGTGGTGTGAGCTGTGTGTGCGTTAGGGGGTAGCAGCAGAGGAGGGACGAGAGGCTGTGGAGCAGGGGCAGATTGTGTGTTGAGCTGCAGGGAAGGGGGCCTGTGAGGTGTGGCGAAGTGGTGTGAGCTGTGTGTGCATTAGGGGGGAGCAGCAGAGGAGGGAGCAGGGTCAGTGGGACTGTCAGTATTCCTAAAGATATTTTGTGCAGGGAGACCTGGTGAGTATTTCTCGCGCTGTGCCCCTTTAGAATGATGCGTAGGTGTACCGAGCCCTGCTGGGGTTTGGGTTCACAGAGAGCTCTGTGGAAGGTAATGGGCACAGGCGACGGAAATATTTTATTCTTCTCAGTCTGAGTAGTAAGAATGCCAGACGCACTGTGAGAACAGCTGAGGCAGCATCTGTGATTCATTGGACAGTGGCTGTCATGAAGCCCTGCAAATGGCTGGGGGAGTCTTATCAGCAGGCCTTGGGATACCTGATAGAGACACAAACATTCTCACGGGACACACCGAGTCCAGCACACATACACTATTGCACGCACACACACACTATTGCACACACACACACTATTGCACGCACACACACCAGTTCACACACACACACATAATGCACGCAAGCAAATAGAACTGCTTACATCAAAGTATAAAAATCACAAACTCTGCCTGACAAAAAGCCTCTGTTTACTATCTCGTTTGTTAAATTTTTGGCAAAATGTTGCACTATTATAGTCCAGTGCATGTCATTTGGGTGTATTACCAGGGGGTATTTTCTATCGTCCAAACATTACGGAATGTTCTATGAGCATTCGTTATTGATGGGCCTGTCTTTTGCTATGTTTTTCTTATCCACACAATCGTGGGAGCCCATAAGAAAACTGTGTGTGTGTGTGTGTGTGTGTGTGTGCATTTACAGAGAGGTGACCCGTAGGTGTGATCACTGGGTGAGCACAGACTGGACATTGTGAGCTCAGAGAAAGATGGCATTGCCAGGATCAGTGTGGTATTTGCAAAGACACTAGGGAGATTGGCAGCCATGTGAGTTACACTGTGACAACCCACGCACACGCATCAGCAAGGGTGAGGTATGTGGCCGGCAGCAGCGTCGCTACAACTCCCAGGGGAGTCTTACATTTGTTTTAACAGGAACAGCTTGCTTAAACTGGAAGACTCCAAACTATGCATGTTGTTCAATGAGTTCGGATTCCAATATTAATAATAAAAGCCTATCATTACAACTGTCACAGATTGAGAGGCATTAGAAACGAGGGGCGAAAGAAAATATTTATACCGACGAACCTAAATGTAGATACAGTATTTTACTCAAAGATCCAGAAGATCGGCGCTATACAAAAGCCCGGGGAGTATCTTTGTTTGCACAGCAGCGTGGTCTGGGACCAAAATGAATTTGATTGGTCAAAGCTTATCATGAACCTTTCTGGTGATGATATAAAGCACAAGTGACAAGGTGCAATGTTGCCTTGGATTTAATGTTTGTCGTGTGGTAAGTCTAATTTCGGGTGAAGAAAATAAAAGCTTGAGAAATGATTCACTCTGTACCTGGCCAACAACTACGTGTGCGTTCCTCGTGTCCTGCTGCACCGAGAGGTGGCAATCCGTCCTTTGGAGCATTTTGAATAGCAAAAGGGGACATCCAGCATGCATCTGTCAATCAACCTCAATGTCTTAAAGCACACACAACCACCAGGATGAGGTAGGTTAGAAAATGTGAGACAGCACCACCAAATTGGATGACACAATCATGTGATCTTCTGCATACTAACACCCACACAAGAGATTCATAGGTTTTCTCAAAAGTGATGATGTTTTTAAAGATTTGAAATGACGTTGTCAAACGCCAATCAATACACAGTGTCTTCAACGAGACAAGCAGCTACCTACCATAGAGAACACAGCTGCTGTAGTTATTTTGTCCAGGGGCATTTATTAAATAAAGCTGATCACTTTCAGCTAAAGTGCCCTGGTGATTAGGAGGGAGGGCAAGGGGGGGGGGTTAAACCAGACCAAATAGACTTGAAAGTGGAAAAGGCCGCTTTATTAGGAACAGGTGCACATTACAAATTAATAAACCTTGGCAAAGCCTTTCAAAACTAAACCTCACTAAATAAATAAATAAACCGAAACCCTCCCCCCCTACCCCCTCCCCTAAAATTTCATGGCCCCTCCCCCAACCCATATAATACAACATTTCAAACATTATAATCAACATTATAAAAACATGACATCATCATATAAACATTACGTCATTATAAAACATGACGTCATCATTATAAAACATATGTCATCATATAAAACATTACGTCATCAACAACCCCAATAACATTATGAATACCACCACTCCTCGCTCCGCCCCGCCTCACAGGGGCATTCCTTGCTTGACAGAGGCGTTGCGAACACTGATTCCTGACCTAAGAGGCGAGTTCCAGGCTAACATCTGCCGCGTCGCACGGGAGTGCGCAGACCATCTTAAAACCAGCAACAGGAGCAGGAAGGCGGAGGAAAGGTGAGTGGCTCGGCGGGGCTGCGAGCATGCGGGGACTCCAGTGACCAGGAGTCCCTGCGAGACCACGGAGACAGCATCCGGTCCGCTCTCCCCGCTGGCCCGCCCCCCGCCTTCCTTGAGAGTCTTAAGGCGAGTCCTTCTATCACCCGTGGGGCATTCCTTGCTTGACAGAGGCGTTGCGAACACTGATTCCTGACCTAAGAGGCGAGTTCCAGGCTAACACCTGCCGCGTCGCACGGGAGTGCGCAGACCATCTTAAAACCGGCAACAGGAGCAGGAAGGCGGAGGAAGGGTGAGTGGCTCGGTGGGGCTGCGAGCGTGCGGGGACTCCGGTGACCAGGAGTCCCTGCGAGACCACGGAGACAGCATCCGGTCCGCTCTCCCCGCTGGCCCGCCCCCGCCTTCCTTGAGAGTCTTAAGGCGAGTCCTTCTATCACCCGTGGGGCATTCCTTGCTTGACAGAGGCGTTGCGAACACTGATTCCTGACCTAAGAGGCGAGTTCTAGGCTAACACCTGCTGCGTCGCACGGGAGTGCGCAGACCATCTTAAAACCGGCAACAGGAGCAGGAAGGCAGAGGAAGGGTGAGTGGCTCAGCGGGGCTGCGAGCGTGCGGGGACTCCAGTGACCAGGAGTCCCTGCGAGACCATGGAGACATCATCCGGTCCGCTCTCCCCGCTGGCCCGCCCCCCGCCTTCCTTGAGAGTCTTAAGGCGAGTCCTTCTATCACCCGTGGGGCATTCCTTGCTTGACAGAGGCGTTGCGAACACTGATTCCTGACCTAAGAGGCGAGTTCCAGGCTAACACCTAGCCGCACGAGAGTGCGCAGACCATCTTAAAACCGGCAACAGGAGCAGGAAGGCGGAGGAAGGGTGAGTGGCTCGGCGGGGCTGCGAGCGTGCGGGGACTCCAGTGACCAGGAGTCCTTGCGAGACCACGGAGACAGCATCCGGTCCGCTCTCCCCGCTGGCCCGCCCCCCGCCTTCCTTGAGAGTCTTAAGGCGAGTCCTTCTATCACCCGTGGGGCATTCCTTGCTTGACAGAGGCGTTGCGAACACTGATTCCTGACCTAAGAGGCGAGTTCCAGGCTAACACCTGCCGCGAAGCACGGGAGTGCGCAGACCATCTTAAAACCGGCAACAGGAGCAGGAAGGCGGAGGAAGGGTGAGTGGCTCGGCGGGGCTGCGAGCGTGCGGGGACTCCAGTGACCAGGAGTCCCTGCGAGACCACGGAGACATCATCCGGTCCGCTCTCCCCGCTGGCCCGCCCCCCGCCTTCCTTGAGAGTCTTAAGGCGAGTTCTTCTATCACCCGTGGGGTATTCCTTGCTTGACAGAGGCATTGCGAACACTGATTCCTGACCTAAGAGGCGAGTTCCAGGCTAACACCTAGCCGCACCCGCTCCGCGGGTGCCGCGTCGCACGGGAGTGCGCAGACCATCTTAAAACCGGCAACAGGAGCAGGAAGGCGGAGGAAGGGTGAGTGGCTCGGCGGGGCTGCGAGCGTGCGGGAATGCTTTTTTAGAACCCTACAATATCTGTCTCCTACAGGAAACTTGGTGCCAAGATCCCAGACACAGAGTAGGTTTTTCAACCTACTTTGTCCCAGCTGTCCAACAACATGGTTCCAAAGGTCGCCCGTCTGGCGGACTTCTCATTTGGGTCAGCATTGCTCTGGGTTTGAGTGTTACCCAAAGGTCCACTAAATCTCCTGATCTCCAGTGGATAACAATACATCGCAAAGGAGAAAGGAATTTAGAAGTATTCAACATCTATTTGAGGGGTGCTAGTGGTGGGCCATCACGTCTAACCTCAACAGGCCTAAGCAGCGACTTAGCTACCTGTAATATTGACTCTTATGTACTTCTTGCAGGTGACTTTAACTGCTGCTTTGAGCCCTTGGCCAGGGAAGACATTTTGGACACTTTTGAGGAAGACTCAAGGAGAGGTATCCCTATCCTGACCCTAGATCCGATCCCTAAATGGACACAAAGCACGATCGACATTAATGCCCTCTGTTTGGAACACAAATTGAGACCAGCAAATGGTCGCTCCAAATCGGATTCTTTGGGCGCCCATACATATAACAGGACGGGCCACTCCTCCAGAATCGACTTCATCATGCTCAATTTTAATCTCTGGCCTTTTCACCAAGACATGGAGGTTATAGCATCTTGCGACAGTGACCACAATCCCCTCTCCCTAACCATAAATTCTCCTTGGCAGGATGGGAAGCCAGCCATGTCTGAACATAAGTGGAAATCATCCCACGAAATCGCCCCTTCAAACTGTGGCAGGCGCCTAAAGTGGGCAAAAGTATCAGCGGACGAAGCAAGGATGGCTCAAGCCGGCTCCATCTTGTTAGGGGTAGAACCTAGGCTTGACGCCCTGAGCCCCACCAGCAAAAAGACCCTACCACTATTTACAGAGACCATAGTGGCCTTGAGTGACTTGTTTATTATGCACCAACCGAGTACCAGGGTGGGTTCGAAAGGTGCTCACAGGGCTAGAGATAAGTGGTACTCCGCCAAATGTCGAGCTGCAAAGGGGGAACTCATTTCTGCAGTAAAGAGCAAAGATCCAGTTAGAATAAGATCTACGAGGAAACTCTACAAAAAAATTGTGGCAGAGGCAAAGGAGGCTCACGATCTAAACTTTTGGCAGGAGCTAGTAGAGGCGAGTTCTAGGAAAGACGCCAAAGGGTTTTGGGATCTGCTAAGAACCAGGGATAAGCCTCTAGAACAACAGATAACATGCAATATCCCTGGTGATGTCTGGCTTGCCCACTTCTCTAAGTTATATTGTGCTCCTCTGGGGGCATCTCATCCAAATCTGGCTCCTTTGCTCAACCCCATAGCTGACCTTCCTTGTAACGACGGTCCATTTACTAGTCAGGAAGTAGTAAGGGCAATTAAGTGCATTGTACCTAATAAGGCTGCAGGCCCTGATGGGATCCCGGGCGATTTGCTTAAGACCTATCCAGCACTATGGAGTAGATTAATCGCTTCCCTCCTAAACGAGGTCTTGTTGGGTGGCTCTTTCCCTGATTCGTGGAGGGGTGCTGAAGTGGTACCTATTTATAAGAAAGGCTTTAGGGATGATCCAGCAAATTATCGCCCTATTAGTTTGCTGGACTCAACCCAAAAGGTTGCGGGAAAAGTGGTATTGGGCAGGATCCTGCAGTGGGCAGAAGAAAATCGGATTTTGTCAGATTTTCAAGCTGGCTTTAGAACGGGGACAGGTACCATCGAGCAGACATTTCTCCTTCTAATGATCTATTGGAAAGTGGTGGTACTGGGAGGGGGCAGTTTGTACTTAGTCTTTATAGGCCTGCGAACAGCCTTCGACCTGGTCCCACGAGCACTACTATGGAATGTCCTCAATGGGTTAGGTTTACCGCCATATCTGTTCGCCTTGCTCATAAAATTCCATGATAGCAATTTTGCCCAAATTAGATGGGGCACCCAGGGGGAAAAAACATCTCGTATCCCGGTAAATAGGGGCGTCCGCCAGGGATGTGTGCTTGCCCCCACTCTGTTTTCTCTCTACGTTAACGGAGTGGTGGAGCACCTCCTTCAACATCCATCGGATGCATCCTCCCTGGCAGGAAAGAAAATCCCGACGCTCCTATTTGCGGATGATACCCTCCTAATTTCTAAATCACCAGTGGGCATCCAAAAATTGCTTTCTAGTTTCAAGGCCTTCTGCAACACCAAGGGTCTGGCTATAAACATAGGTAAGACCAAATTTCGCGCCCTTAACCCTCCCAAGAAATTTGCTGCCCCCCGTTCTAGACTCTGTCCCTTTGGAAAGAGTAAAAGAATTCGACTACTTGGGCATACGTCTTTGCGACTCTATGAGCTGGAAGGCACACCATCAAAAGGTGTTTCTGGCTCATAAGAGGGTAGCAGGAGCCCTGCTCAAAGAACAGCGTGCCTCATCCTTAAAACCTATTGGGGCACTCCTAGACATCTACAGGGCAAGGGTTGTGAGCGCAGCATTGTACGGCGCAGAACTGTGGGGTATACAGAGAGTTGACACCTTGGCCTCCCTCGATAACAATTTTCATAAAGATCTTTTGAGGCTACCCCACAGCACCCCCACAATCCCCCTTATGCTAGATGCGGGCTCCCGCCCTATATGTGAGCAAGCCAGATTACGTCCCCTTTTATTATGGTCCAGAATTTGGAACGTCCCTGAACTCCGCAGCTACGCACATGCCCTAGACGATCTTCTGTCCCTTCCGGGTTGCTACAAGGTTACCTGGCTTAGGGAGGTCAAGTGCCTTCTTTATAAACTGGGTCTAGGCGATGCATGGGACAACAAATCGGCACCTTCAAAACAACTTTTAAAAAAGGCCTATTGGTCATGGGTGGACAACGAAAGAATGTGCAACTCAAATCATTGTAAGTCTGTCGCCCAGTTTCTGCTAGTCAAAGAGCTCCCTTATAGGGAACCCTATTTGGATTTAATCCATAACTCAAGCGACAGATCACTGTACATCAAATTTAGGGTGGGGGTACTCCCCTTAGGCCAGTTTACCTCCACCTGGAAACCACCCTTGCAAACTGTTCCATACTGTCCTTTCTGTGACTTGAGGGTCGAGTCTGTTGCGCACTTGTTGTTCGAGTGCAACGCTTATGCATTGCCTAGAAGGATGTGGATGAAGCCCCTATGCAGGAGCCTGGGAACGAGATCACACTTGGAAGCCCTACCCATATTGCGCACAGATGCAAGACCCTTTTTTGCCTGCTGTATGGCAACATTTTTAGGTTGGGCTTGGCGCATAAGAACTGCAAAAAAGTTGTTGATTCAGTAATATGTTCTTTTCCTGTTTTGCCCTTTCTCAAACCAATGATTGTTTTTTAATTCTACATACTGATTATGACGGTCATTGCACTGAGCGTGTTAAAGTATGCTTTTTTAACTGATGTAATGTGTCGCTTTTATGATATGTTTTTATATCGAAATAAAGCTTATTTACTTACTTACTGAATACCAGGCCCTCCATAACCAATCACCTGCCTGACCCTTCACCCCTGTCAAACCCCCCCAAATGTCTAAATGGTCAACCAATGACCAACTCATCCTTTCCCAGATGATAAAACAAACCTGACCATTAATCATCAAAATCTGATACAAAACAGACCTGAAACAACTAGACCCCGCCACCCAGGAAGGTGGGGGGGGAGAAAAACTACAACCCCCCTTTCTGCCTCCCAGTAGGAAAAAAAGGGAAGGAAAAACCTGCGAAACTCACCGCTGCATAGTCAAAGACCTCGCTGAAACTTCTTGTAACTCCAACAAATACAAATCCATGCCTACTCTGGAAAGATGAACCCCATCATCCCTGAAGAATTCTACCGACTCAAAACGTATCTCTCTATGAGACACTCTCCCAAAACCAAGCTGACGGCAAAATCTAGAAACCTCAGCATTCACCTTCTTTCTGGCTCGATCAACCCCTCTAGGATTCACCGCTCCTCGCCAAATCCTACGTGGAACCAATTCCGTCCAGAAAACGTGGCAACCAGCCCAATGCTCCTTAATAAGCGCCAAATCCTTCTTGATGGCCCGCAATAGAACAACACCCATAATAGCGCAAAGATCATTCTCACCCAAATGGATCATTAAGATATCCGGGCAGCAACCCCCAACCATACCGTTGTTGAGACATGGAATCAGTTCCCTCCAGAGCATTCCACCTTTACCTTTCCAAACAATATTAAACATTCTGACATTAAAACCCAACGCTTCTCCAAAATAACTTTGGGCCGCTTGAATCCGGGCCCATTTCACAAACGAGTGCCCCACAATCCAAACCGTCAACACTTGAGATCGGGGCCCAGCAAATGAACCTGAAAAAGAAAAAAACAGTAAATACTCATGTAAAGGAAGATGACGCATGCGCCTCCTCCGCATCATCTCTCACGTATCGCTGAAAGCATTTTTATGACCAGCGCCCCAACCTCATGATGTCCCCCTTCGACCAACCCCTATTAAACGCTTCAGTTGCAGCGCCGATCCTAAAAGAATGTGTACCGTATAGCTCCCCATCCAAACTAATGCACTGTAAAGCCTTACGCAAAACCATGCGAAATTGATAGGCTGTAACAGGAGCTTTATTAACCCCTTCGATGCGGATGACAAAGCCGGCTCGTCATGGGCGTTACCTGCGCTACTTGGATGACGAGCTGGCTTTGTCACGTTACTCGCGATTTTCAAATTTTAGCGCACAGCGGGAAAACCCGCTAGCGCGCATGCGGTTAATATGCTGAAAAACAGGGTCATCATCACCACCCCCAGATAAAGAACGCCAGCGGCGAGCCAACAGCAATGGACATGTAACTGTAGGGGAACTCGCCTCCAACCACACTCCTTTACCCAACTTCTTCTGATCAGTTTTGGAGCTAGCCAGCCACACATGCACACCCTCCTCTGAGCAAAAAACATCTCGCCAACAAATCCCTCCCTTGGATTTAGAACCCAACAACTCAGACACCCGAAAAGCACCGAAGAACATAAATGCCATTAACATGGCAAACAAACAAGTCTCAAAGTCATCTGTATAAACAGAGGGCAAAATCGCCAATAAGCGCACTAGTGTCTGCCAAGATAGAGGAGCCCGCAGCCTTCTACTACTTCCCTGCTCTCTGGCCCAACCCTCAAGCATTCTCCTGCCAATCTCACCAGCCGAGGGGGAATAACTCCAAAACAATTTTCCCATGAAGGAAACGCCCGCCAATTTGCCTGAAATAGTCACTCTTGACAGACCCTTGTCCGTGAGGTCCAAGATGAATTTAACTACATCCTCCGAACGACGCCAAACCTCCTCACGCCTACAGCCTCCAGATTCCAAAAACTCCCTCCAGGCCAAAGAATAAGCAGAACGTGTAGACACAGATAAAGAACCTACCACCAGTTGTAAGACCCGATGTTGCCTACGTGCCACAGATGTATCAGCATCGGGGTCGGTGATCTGTCCGCCTCCCTGGCCAGTCCACGGAATCTCTCCCACTGCGAACAAGACAAAGCATCCGCTATGTCATTGTCCACACCAGGGATGTGCAAAGCGCGAAAGTTAATGTCATGCTTCAAGCAGTCCAGCACAAAGACTCTCATGAGTTTCAATACCTGTTAATTTCTAGCAGATTGCCGATTCACAATCTCTACCACAGCCATGTTGTGAACTCTGAAAAGGACTTTTTTATGCGCCAAATCCTCCCCCCAAAGAGTCAAGGTTACTAGCAAAGGGAAAAGCTCCAGAAAAGTTATACTCCGACCACCATTCAACCAATCCTCGGGCCAGTGTTCCGCACACCATTTCCCATTCCAGTACAGTCCAAAACCTTCATTGCCTGCAGCATCCGAAAACATTTGCACATCCCACTGGAAATCAACAT
This sequence comes from Lissotriton vulgaris, assembly GCF_964263255.1. Lineage (NCBI taxonomy): Eukaryota > Metazoa > Chordata > Amphibia > Caudata > Salamandridae > Lissotriton > Lissotriton vulgaris. The sequence continues at coordinate 30,294 of NW_028247515.1, read as the reverse complement.
CTCTCACCAAAGGCACACCATTAAAGGAAGTGAGAAAAAATTCCCACATTCGCAAATCTTCTTTGACACCCGATGACAGGCGTGCACGGTGGTGAGGCAAATGCTGTCCCGCCAGGGCCCTGCCCAATCTACGACAAAAAGTCCTCCCTGCTCTCACCACCCTGCACGCGAAATTGAGGTGTCCCAATAGCACTTGAATTTCTTTCACAAACACCTTCCGCTTTGTCAACATGACACCCAACAACTCCAGCTTCTTCACTTTTTTTTCTTCTGGCAAGCGAGCCCGCATTGCCACTGAATCGATTTCAATCCGCAAAAATGACAAGACCGTGGCAGGGCTCATTGTTTTCTCAGGAGCCAAAGGCACCCCAAAATCCTCCATGAGCCCTTGGAAAGTGTCCAAAGCTGTCTGGCACTCCGCGGAGCTCGGGGAACCAACAAAGAAAAAATCATCTAGATAGTGCGTTACCAGTGAATGACCAGACTGGTGTGTAAAATGCCACTGCAAAAAGGTGCTGAAACATTCAAAAAGAGCACATGACATGGAGCAACCCATCGGCAATGCTTTGTCCACGTACCATTTCCCTTCAAAATGGATACCCAGAAGACTCCAATCACCAGGATGGACTGGAAGCAGCCGGAAACTAGACTTAATGTCACACTTAGCCATCTCAGTAGCTGTGCCCGCGGTCACAACAAGTGACATGGCTACGTCAACTGAGGAATATGAAACCGAAGCTGCATCTCTATCAATAAAATCATTCACAGATGACCCCTCCGGCCATGATAAATGTGGAATAAGTCTGAATTGCCCCAACTAATTTTTTAAGGACCACTCCAATAGGTTAAATTATCAAGTCATGGATCGGCCAGTCATGAAAAGGGCCTTCCATCCTTCCTTCATGTACCTCTTTATTCAATTTTTCTTGCACCACCGCACTATGTTCAGATGCCGACTTCAAATTGTCAGCCCAACGTTTCTGCCTTGGTCCCAAATAGCCCAAATGAAAACCAAATTGAAATCCCTCCAGCAGTCTCTGTTTAGCACCTTCATCTTCATACTCCTGAAGGGCAAGCTGTAACTTTGCCATCTTAACTGGAGTATGAGCCCTTGGGCCCAGTATCCTGTGCACCTCTACCTCCCCGACCCCCTTGAAAATGTTGGGACGTCCCAGAACCTCCTGCACTTGACTGATTCCCTTGCTGGCCAGCTGGTTTGTTACCCCAACATCTAACAAAGGGGTGTCGTTTGCCACAGCCGGAGCATTCATGCCTTTACTTGCAATATTCTCTGCTACACAACCCCTTGTTAAATTCCCAACAAGTACCACTCCCTGACTGTGTATTGGAAGCACCCCCCACCCCACCACGGGTGGGCTTGCCTTGAAAGGGCCAGTAAATTAAGGGTAGACCACTGGCCGTAAAAATTGTCTTACCCCCTGAGGCAGCCCCCATCGTATGCTGCCATAAATCTGTATCCAACTCCCCCCACTTTGCCTCTGGATCCCATGCCATCTTAGCTCTAAATTCCTCATCATATTGGGCCCAAGCATACCCTCCTCCAGTCAATTGTGCCTTCTGAATGACATCCATGTATTTAAAAATAGACATGCGGCGCTCTGGAAACTTTTCACAGTAAACACTTGCATATATAAGAAAAGCCGCCGTCCAATTCTCAATGGTTAACGGAACTCTTGGACGCTTTGCAAGCTCATACTCCTCCTCCTTAGAACCCTCCTTAGATCGCACTTCACGGTGAAGGAGTTTCAGTATTTCCACTTACTCACCCTTCCAAATGCGCTCCTTTGTAGACAACATTAAATGAGCGCCCAAAGGTTTAGTAACAACCATGTAGGGCAATTTTTTAATCTTCAACTCCTTGCTGTCAAGAGGCTCCTTAACGCCTCCAGCAGCCTCAGTATTTGTACTACTTTCCACCTTGCCCCAAGAACTTCATCCGTGCCCACAGCAGTGTCTTTCACATACCTCCCTTTCAACAACCTCCCTTCCTCAACCCCAGCAACACCACCCACCGCAGTCCCGACAGACACCAATGTAGGTTTGGCCTGTGTAACTGGCACCTCACCTGGCAACAGAGAAACAGCTCTCACAGATTCCGCCAGTGGTGCTGAAACATCAAACGTAGGCCGTCCTCGAGGAGCCCTGACTGACGGGCCGCGCTCTCGCTTCTCCTGAACTGGCTATGTTACTCTCGGATGCTGAAAAATACTACGAGACACATTAGAGGGCTCCCCCCCATCCACCTCACGCAATTCTCCTTCTTCAGCACTCTCTTCGTCGTAATCTAACACCACCGCCTCCATCTCAGGAGGGAAAGTAACACTTCGGGTCTTACCCAACCCCTCAACAGCAACATTACTCATAGACTGATTAGAATATCCTCCTGGCGGGGGAGCAGACTGTACCCGCCTGAACCTCCCCGTGCGTTGACTCTGTAGCTCCATAGCCGACGGTAAGGTAGACCACCTAGACCTGCTATTCGGCGGGGCTAGCGAGATCGCGCCAGACCTTCGTGTGCTGACCGCGACGGGCTCCCTCGGTGGAAAAGAGAGGGCCGCGCTAGGCGCTCTTGTCACTTCACCTCAGTGAAGCTGGGCTGGGCCACGCCCTACCGAGTCTGGACCACCGCACAGATCTCCCTCCTGAAAAGAAAAAGTTTGGACTGGTGTACTGGGATCCCTAATAATCATATCTGCACCAGACCCTGGCCGCTGCAATACAACTGTACCAACTGACCTCGCCTGCAACCTATCAAGAGACAATCCCCTACTGATACTCCTCGAAGGCACCTCCCTCACCGGAGAATCACTTACCACATCTTCATCCTCACTCCAATCCAATCTAGTATCGGAAACCGCCGGGGGACCTCCATGTAAAACCCCTTCCAACACCCCCTGCTCCACATCCCCCCTCTGTAGCCCACCCTGCTCCACACACACAGGGCCAAAACGCTCCCAACTAGAGTGACGCGCCTCAAAATGGGGGCCACTCGCACCTTCTGACCAATGAGAAACAGACCTGGAAGACCCCTTAAATGAAACACCACCTACCTGCCCCAGACCTTTACCATACTGTGAAAATGTACCAGGCACCACCTCGTCAAAAGGAACCTCAATCACATCCTGCCAAGCCCCAGAAGAACTAGAAACCTCTGGCCTTCCCATCCCTACCCTACCCTCGTCCTGAAGAGAAAAACATGACTTGCTGGCACCCCTTGTTCTCATGAAATCCCGATCCCCCTCTCCACTGGAAATGTGCAACCCTTGAGCCCGAAAACTACCAAACTGTCCCACACCGCTGCCATGAACAGAGAAAGTACCAGGAACCAATTGATAAGCACCACCGTGCAAACTTTGTGAACCAGGCAGTACACCTATAAATGACCCAACAGCCCCAGATGTTGTACCCTCTGCCTCAAAAACAACCCCAGAACTAGGACCCCCTTCCCCCATTTCGGCCCACTCCCCTTCGCCCCTGGAACTCCCCACCATAGATAATACCACCCCCTGAGAAGCAGGAGTTGAAAACGATAAAGGACTGCCAACATTCCCTTCCTCATTATACTGCGCAATCCTTGCATCAGAACCAGAAAGAACCTGACCACCTTGAAAATCAAGCCCCCCCGTGTCCCCCTGCCTCACCTGTCCCTTGACCACCAATACCACTGACTTCAACAAACTGAGTGTCAGCTACAATGCGCCCCACAAGATTTGACAAAATGTCAGATGGCTGCAAAAACCCCTGCCATAAGCCCTGCGCATCACCCAGCTGCAAGGACCCTCTGCGCGGCCCACATTGAACAGAACCTGAAACCGGCCCAGAAATGCACTCGTTCACAGGGTCGGAGGCGGAGCGCTTCTTGCTTCCTCTCCGCCCCCCCCCCCGTTTGGTGCCAAACTTTGCTGATAAACCCTCTATTGCCTGCGGACGAGACGCGGATCCCGTCCGCTCCGTAACCGGCATACTAAATGGGCGCCCCGCCTCCACAGTAACACACGGAGGCACGCCAGTCACCACAAAACCCTCTCCACCCTCCGCAACAACGCGCGCTGCATCAGAAGGGGCCGGCTTCCTCGTGTGAGACCGGCCCCGTTCACTCACCTGACCCACCCGGCGCATCTTCGGCGACGAACACGCCGCAACCACCACAGCCACCCTGGGAGAGGCCTGACGCTGGGGACGCGCCGGCCCCCACCGACCAATAAATCCATTCGTCCAGCCTCAGAGAGCAAACGCATCGCTTCAAGAACACGAAAATCCTCCATGACAAAAGCGGTAGTGAAAAGCTAGCACAAATATCAAAGTTAACTACTGACAAATACCCTCAATCACAAAAAACATTTTTAAACTATCAAAACCTCCCAGCCACCAGGTCACCAAACCTAAAATGGTGGCTGGGAGGAGTAGTCAGGGACCTAAAAAGCAGATACTGCCAAAACCTAACAAAAGAGCCCAAAACATTCTAGAATGTTCTGCAGCTTAACCCCACCCCCCCCCAAGAAGCCCTCCCAAATCACCCGGGGAGGGGGACCTCCCTACGGTCGGCTGCCCCCCCCAAAATCCCCTTGGATCACGTGGTGTGGGCTGTCACAACAGTAATTGTGTATGTTCCTGTGTTGTTCATTTTCCTACTCTGCAGCCTTCTGAGATTGTGTGATTAGGTGTCTGCCTATGACAGACTCCTGTGACAGTGAATACATTTCCTGCAGACAAAGTTCTTTGTGATTGAAACTTATGAGCGGGTCTATCACTGCTGCCTGTGGCGAGTGCAAACTACAATCAATTGGCATAGCTTAAAATAATATGTTTTAAAACATGATTTTTTTATGCCAGTTAACAGTAGCATTTTTGGAAGTTCTTTACTGTAGCCTTGTTTCAAATAAAAACCAGCGGTAGGAGCTTTGGCTGGAGCGAATTCAGAAGCGAGCAGGGCGGCGCTACACGAACATCCGGTGAGTATGTTTGTTTACACATCAGCGTGCGGCAGGGAGGTGTTTCTTCGCCTGAGTGACTGTGTAGGGATTAGTGACAGACTGAGTCATTTGCATTGAACTGACAGAACCAGGAAGCTGTGCAGCATCATCAAAATATAAACAAGAAGTGCGATGGTAGTCGTGTTATTCCACTGATGCACATGCATTAGAACGCATGTGCATGCCAGCGGAATGACGCATGTGCCAATTTCTTTCCTTTTTCATTTGTCGATCCTATCTGGCGGCCACGACTTGTGTTGGTAAATAAAATATTTTCGATTTTCTGGTGCCAAAGCGTCAGTTACAGTTAAAAACAAGTGTCATCTTGTTCTACCTCAGATTTTTATTGCAAAATTTACTAAAACTCACATATGTATCTAGAAAGCACACTTTCACACTTTGGGGCATCTTGAAGCTAAATTAACAGATCTTTATAGTTAACCAACTCAAAGCATCGACTTTGGAAGGTTGAAAGGTTGAGTGAGACCTGTCGGCAGTTAACACCAGACCTACTGGTGTTGACAATGCTTGTTTTAAGTTCTGGCAACTCAGTTTCTTGATACACTATGACAAGCAGCGGGTACCTGCGCCGTAACTCTTTGCACATTAAGCTACTACTTCAGGTGCTGGGTAACCTAGTGCAAGCTCACATCTATCCCTATTCTGATATGGCCTATGTCACCTGTTCTTCTCTTAAGTGCCCACACACGCCAAGACGGCCATGTCAAGATGTGGGCAGGCTGGGTAAAGATTCTGTAATCAGGGCACAGGCTGATGGGAAATGGGGGTGATGAGTAGGGAGGCACAGATCAGGACACGCAGACCCACCCATGGCACTGAAGTAATGGGCGAGGGAAGCGCTGCAGCGCCCCCATTAATACATCTCCTAATAGTTTATAATGTGAATGAACAATAAAAGGGTTTTTCAAATGTTTTTGTTCTGGCAACATTTGTGGTCTGTTCAAACACACACTGTCACACTGAGCTAATGAAAAGTAAAAGTCCCAGTTGCCCTGTGTGATAAAGGAAAGCCAATGGCTCCTACGTATAACTAACTGCAATCAGGCCTTCTCGTTTACAGTTCAAACTTACATTTTCCACATTAAGGCATTCCTGATGCAGTCTTGGTTTATTTCAAGTGAAACAATTATAGTATTGCTCTTGAAAAGATTGATTTGTAAATAAATAAGTACATTCAGGACAGGGACTTATTTGTCACAGTGACGCAATCTGCAATCCTACCAAAGCCTAGGACAGGAGAGGAGGTGTGCACGTGACATTTGAGTCATAAGGTGACCCAATACGAAATGGGAAGACTGGACATAATTTCACAACGAGATGTCATTTATTGCTGTACAGACAGAAACACTGTTTTGTAAACACTCCTTCCTTTGCGTCAGATAATTTAACAGCACACGGAGCATCCATCAAAAGAGTCATACAAGCCATTTGTAGGCTAACTACGAGGTAAACCCTATAGGATTTTTCATGTTGTATTTTGGGAAAAACTTTATTTGTGTAACTAGACCACGCTAAAACAATACTCAAATTTTAAAAAAGCAGCCAGTCCAAACTCAGATTTTCTTATGTGAGGCACAGACCCAGCTTTATGCAGCTTCCTTCCGCTTGGTCTGCTTGGTGTGGTGGTGTGTAGTGATGTGCAGTGTGATGTGGTGCACAGCAGTATGTTGTAGGATTAAGGTCAGGTGTGGTGTAAGTGGGTGTGTTGTTCTACAGTGTTTCAGTGTAGCATTATTTTCAATAATCTGGATATGTGGCTGAGTTATGGGGTGACGTTCTCATTTGATGCTGTGTGGTGTTTTTCTGTCGTTCTGTGCCGTGTTGTGTACTGAAGTATAATAATAAGGTAAACGCTTATGTAGTAGGGTGCAATATTTTTGCCGAGCTACCGTGTGGCCTGCAACATTGTGGTCTTGTGTTGAACCGTGTCATTTTGTATAGTAGGATGTTTTTTTGTGCACTGAGGAAGGGTGTGGTTACTTGATAGGGGAGCTGTCGGGAGAACTGAAGCCACCTGCCGGAGGGCACCTTGTAATTTGGAGCTAATAACAGTATGTTTCATCAGATTACCAGAGTGAAGTCCCAGGCTAGACTGACACCATTATCCAGCAGATGTGGCCCAGTGGAGAGGGGAGGGGCGGGCATTAATCAGGGGGAGGCAGGGAAAAAGCGCATGCAAGTTTGGGGAATTAAATGCAGGATGCAGTGTGCCAGTAATGTGATCCTCCCGCCGTTAATAGTGAAACGCAGGACATGTACAAAGTGCCATCCATGGACACTGCCGTGCGACAACAAACAAGCTCTTGGCATTGCTGTGGCGGGGGGGCAGTGGAGCGGCAGCCTTTGAAGTTTGATGCCCAGGCTCAGACAAATGGTGGTGTGCGAGCGGCTTCCTTTCAAGTTTGATGGGGGAGCGGGGGAGCACATGGCGAGCGCGCACCCTTCGCACATGCACTGGGGATAATCCACATTCCAAAGCCTTTTTGGTAGGATTTTAGGATTTTCTGTTGCCCCTCTATATCTCTCGCCAGCAAAGCGCAAGCGCATTGGCAGGCGAGAACCAAAAATCACTATAATCTGGCCAAGTAGTAGACAATTGATCTACATCGAAGAAAAATAAATGTTGAGCTTTTCAGCACATGCATAAAATACAGCAAGGATCATCGTAGCTCAGACTTATTTTAGTCTCACCCTATAACATAAACCATGCCAAAATATAATAAATTACAAAGTCACTATTATCACGCACAACCATAGAGAGAGAGGGAGGGAGAAACTTTGGGGCATATTATCAAGGAAGGGCGGTAAAATCATGGCCGGTTTAGCGGCAGGAAACTGCCGCTAAACCGGCAATAATGGGCTTGATAATATGCCGTAGAGAATTACCATAGAAGCCCATGTTAACACCAGAACATGGGCTTCTATGGGAATTCTCGTGTCAGACACAAGTTAATCTGTCACGATTTGTCCCAGATTTAAGTAACTTCTTATCTTTCTAATAAAGTGTAAAACCTTTTTGACACTGGCGTAGCAAAGGGGGGTGGAGGGGAGGGGCGGTCCACCCTGAGCAGCAAGAGTTTGGGGGACACGGCATCCCCCCATTCTTCCATGCGTTTGTTGCGGGCGGCAATTACAAGATTATCACCAGCAAACCCCCTCCCCCGATCTTCTATTCGCAGGAGTATCGCCCTCACATGCCACTGCTTTTAGACCTGTATCTACTTGTAGAATTCTCAGTATGCTGCGCATGCCGAGAATTCCAATGTGGAGCTCGTGACCAGTGCAAAGGGTTCTGGACTGGCAGTTATCCTGAGGCTGGTGTGGGACCTCCGTGTCTTCCCGTGTTCTCCATGTACCAATAAAGTACTAATCATCTATACAGTGTGAAGGATACTGCTTTACAACATTGGCGACGAGGATGGGATGAAAACCCATGCGTAAGAAGGTGGTTTTACGAAATTTTGTGGGCCATACATAATAAAGGAGGTGCATGACTTTAATGTGGTGTTTGAAAATGACGAAAGATGGAACAGACGGAGGTTGGCTTTATGTACAACAGGAACTGTGACAGGGTTGTTTCAAAACATGATCAGTGTAGTAGTTCTTACTCATGAATGTTGAGGATTTGTTGTCCAGAAATGTGATGGCACGAAGGGTTGGAGCAAGTAGGGATGGAAGGGACAGTAGTGAGGCACAAACTGCTGTTACTAATATTCCTGATATACAAAGTAGCAAAAAAGTTCCAAGGTGTCGGAGGCCTCTAGAGCTTCTACAGGATTATGCAACATAGGTTGTGCTACATTTTGGTGTTTACAGTGTTTGAAGTAGTATAAGAAGTGTTGCAGTTATAATGTGTTTTGTCAATGACATGTGAGTCAAGAGGTCTGCAATTTAAATATTCAATTTTGATATGTTTATGAGTGTGTGGTATCTTTATTCTGCCAATTTTTTGTTTGTTTTCAAGTTTACACCCTTGTGTTTTAATATAAATGTTGTCGATATGTGTAATCCACTTGTAGAATTCTCAGTATGCTCCTCGTGCCGTGGATTCCAATGTGGAGCGCGTGACCAGCATAAAAGGCTCTGGACTGGCAATTACCTTAAGATTGATGTTGGAGCTCGGCGTCCTCCCTTGTTGTCAATGTACCAAAAAAGTACTGTTTAACTATACTGTGAGGCGGCTACTGCTTTACAATAACCAAAAGAGAGGAGTAATATCAATTGCCAACATCCTAGATAGTTTAATACCCTACTTTCATAAAAGGCACCTTTCCTTGGGACCAAAGTAGCGGAGTGTGCCATTAACAGTCGTTAACGTCGGGGGGCGTGGCTTGCTAGCCAAGCGCATGGACGTGCGCCGCTAGAGCTCCGGCGCCGATCGGGGCACAATCCTGCTGCAGTTACCCTGGGGACACCCGAGCAAGCTACCTAATGGACCGGAGGCGAGCATCTATCCCCTGCCTCCCCTGCGGTTGATGAAAGTGCAGGAAAGCGGCCCGTAGGGCGGAGGTTGCAGCGGTGCGGCCCTCGGCGAAGGTGGGCCTTGAGAAGCCGGGACCCACAGTGCACAGTGTGGCCGCCTGGGCTGAGTCTACTGCACCGGAAGTGCCGGAGAGCCCCGGTTGTGGTCGCCCAAATATCGAGGAGTGCACGTGGCATCACTGAGGACCATCGGAGGACCCCCGGGGGTGTCGGAGCACGTGGAGGAGGCGCTAGACGGGCGCCGCTGCAGGAACGGCGGAGCCGCGGGGTGCCTGGGAGGCTCCGACCACGTGGGGGAGACTGCTGTGCGGGGCAGCGCTGCTTGATCGGAGGTGAGAGAACGGCCCCCGTCAGTGCGATTGCCCCCCTGGACATGGGTTCACTCTTGACCCCCCCCCCTGCACTACGGGAACACCGGAGGCGCTGCCCAGAGGAGAGCAGAGCTCTGACCACGGACTTGCTACGCGGGCCTGGGGAGGCCCGACTCACCCCCTGAAGAGGGGAGACCGCGCACCGGAGGAGTGTGGACGTCGCCTGGCGCAGACGGAGGTAGACGCTGGGGGAGATCCCAGCCTGGGGGCCCCCCTCCCCTCCCTGTTCTCCTATACCTTCGTGGGCAGCGCAATCTGATGGGGACCGCGTGAGAGGCTGCGGCGCCTCCTTCGCCCTGTGAGAGTCTGGCCTGAGGATCCCCATTTGAACTAATCCTTTATGTGGTGCAGCTGAGACGGAACTTGTCCGGGGGGTCGGCCACAGCGAGTTAAGCGGGGCCAGCTACGGTAGGCTCCACATAGCACTATGCTTTCAGGTCTAAGCTCATCGCACCAATGGTCCGTAAGGGAGCGAAACAACCGGAGAACCCTGGAGGACAGTCGACGGCCACCACGATGCCACTGGCTACAGAAGAAGGGGTGCCGCCACAACCTGGGATGGAGGGACCCCACATGGATAAATTGGACATTATCCTAAAGGAAATCAGGGACTCCAGAGCGGTGTTGGAGCAGCAGATGGGCACCACAACGACAAACCTGTCCCTCCTACGGGCGGACATGGCAAACTGGCGGACAGGGTCAAGGAACAGGGTGCCTCCATCGTCGAGATCGCGCCAACGGTGGCGGAACACATGTCCTCCATAAGACAACTACAGACTCAGATGGCCACTCTCCTAGACCGGGTGGAGGACGCGGAAGGACGTAACCGCCGCAACAACTTCCGTGTCATAGGCCGTGAGTGCAGTGGTTCCGAGAATACATGGCGGAGGAAGGACTCTCCCCACACTTCTGCGTGGAAAGGGCACACAGGATCCCGACGGGCAGGCCAGATCCTGGACGACCCCCATGCCCGCTGATAGTGCGGATTTTGAACTACCGAGATAGGGACATCCTGCTGCAGAAGGCCAGTGAAAAGTCTTTTATCCAGTATGAGTACCACAAGATCTCCCTAAACCCGGATTACACTAACATGGTCCAAAAGCGCTGTTCTTCCTTCCTGGACGTGAAGAAGAAACTACAATCTGTCAATCTCAAGTATTCCATGCTTTTCCCGGCCCGTCTAAAAATCATGCACGACAGGAAAACACACTTTTTCGAGAGCCCTGCCGATGCTGAGGAATGGTTAGAGGTGATGGGCATCGATGGCAACCGGGGACCCTCGCAGACGTCGGATGCCGGACAACCGAGGAGGTCTCGTGATGGGGGAGGAGCGGTGGCCCCCAAGCCACGACTGAATGGAAGGAGCCGGGGCCCGTCGAAGACACAACAGAAGGAGAAGCAACGGGACGCCTTGGAGGTGGCGGGGTCGTTTCGAGAAGACTCCCAGAAGATACTAACAGACTCAGAGGACAGCATGGTCCACTCGGACTCGGACCTCAGTGTATTGTTGTTTCCTAGTGTCACGCCAGGCACGGCAGACGACCTGATGGATAATTGCGGTGGAGAAGGCCAGACTGGTGGCAGCTGAATAGCCCGAGAACTGTATTGTATTCCCTGCTTACCCTGATTGACTATTGTATGATTGCTGTGGATTGCATTGAGGAGGGAGGCAGGGGCTGCACACGTGGGGACCAATTCTTGTTATGGATCTTATCCTAATGTTTTGTCCTTTTGGTATGGTCGAACCAAGGGTAGTAGGTAGCTGACACACGGGCAAATTGCATATTCGTTTCCCCTTTCAATATTGGTAACGTGGCCGCATGTCGGCAGCTGTAGAGCCGGCGGCGCTCGCTAAGCAGCAGGTACTGAATGTGCTGGCCCTCGACCAACCCCCGATGGCGAACGCACAGGATTCTTAATCCTTTTCTATTTTGTTACATTGTTGGACACAGCTTGGTTTTTGAGCTGCACCTTTAGAGTTCTTTTTTGTTTTTTGGGATGGGGGAGGGTCGTCTCCGGGTGGCAATCATGTGGGGTACGAACCGGCGGGCGGGTGCAGGTACTCGTCAGGTACAACTATGACCATGGCTGGAGTAGTGGGGAAATATAACATTACGACCTGGAATGTGAGAGTGCTGGGGGCGGTCCAGAAGCAACACAGAATACATGCATTCCTACTGCGTCATCACACGCAGATCGCGTTCCTACAAGAATCCCATCTCACGGCTTCTGAAGCTAGCAAAATGCGGAAGAAATGAAGGGGTACGATTCTGACCACAACGTATTCCGCCTTCTCTAGGGGGGCGACAATCTGGATCAGACACAGCACACCCTTTCTTGAAGTAGACAGGAGAGTGGATGACCAGGGGCGGTATGTTTTAGTGAGGGGCAAACTAGATAATTTTCCAGTGGTACTTGGTTGTGTGTATGCACCGAATTACGACCAAGACAAATTCTTGCAGAAAATGAGCCTGGCCTTGGCAGACTGGATGGACATTCCCTGGATATTGGGCGGACACTGGAATATGGTCATGGATGTTGACAGAGATAGGTCGCACCCCCATCCCCCCTGCAAATGGCGGGGGTCTCCAAGTTAACGGAAGTCTTCTGCACATGGGCGACTGGCTGGGGCTTGAGAAATGTCTGGAGGGCATCTTACCCAGAGAGCAGAGAATATTCCCATTACTTGTACACACATGCTCTCCATACCAGGATCGACAGGTTTCTATGCTCTGAGGGCCTGATAGCTAGCTGGCAGTCCCGAATACCTCGCAAAAACCTTCTCTGACCATTGACCCCTGACGCTCACCCTTCGTTGGGGCAGAGTCCCGACCCTGGTCCCCACCTGGCGGCTAGAGCCGCTCCTCTTGGAGGATGGGCCTTTCCGCACGTCCATAGCTGAGACGCTGGATAAATACTTTTTGGAGAACTGGGACACTACCTCCTCGAATTTGGTAGTCTGGGATGCCATGAAGGCAGTAATTCGGGGTGCATCGATTGGACAGTTAGTGGGGGCCCGGCAGGAAACCTATCGGAAGCTGCAGTATATAGAAGATAGATTGAAGGTCTTGCAAACTGAGGTGGGGCTAGACCCTACTAAACGAGATGCTCTGCGGCTGGTGAATATAGGAACACCCAGACATCCCAGTGATAACTAGGATACGGGCACGCGATGGGAGTATAGTGGGTACACAAACGGACATTAACCAAGCATTTTATGACCACCTGACTGCCTTATATAGCCAGCCGGAGGTAGTTGACGCTGACCGGATCACAGCCTTCCTGACTGACCTCCCCTTCCCTGTCCTGACGGCAGATGCCCAGAGGCATCTCGAAGGCCCCATAACGCGACAAGAAATCCAGACGGCTATCAAGTCGCTGAACCAAAACAAGACGCCGGGCAAGAATGGCCTCCCGGTGGAGTTCTACGTGACGTACTCGGACACCCTGCTGCCGATACTGGAGAGAATTTACAGAGAGGCACTGACAGAGGGCCGTCTGCCTGACACCACGATGCAGGCATTGGTTGTCTCCCTGCCGAAACCCGGGAGGGATAGCTTGGACTTGGCGAACTACATACCATTGTCCATGTTAGCAACAGAATATAAAATACTTAGTAAAGTGATAGCCCGACGACTACAGCAGTACCTCCCAACGCTGGTTCAAAGGGACCAATGCGGGTTCCTGCCGGGCAGGAGCACCTCTATGAATTTACGTAGGTTGCACGCTCTTATGGCATCTGCTAACCCTGAACTCCCTAAGGCGGGCTGCATAGCCTTGGACCTCCGCCAAGCCTCCGACTCTCTAGCCTGGACGTTCATGTTCTCGACCCTGGAGAGGTTCGGAGTCCCGGCCTTTCTCATAGCATGGATTAGATTGCTCTATACCGTCCCCACGGCTAGGGCACGAATGGGCGACATATCTCGGATACATACGCAATCCATCGTGGCACGCGGCAGGGATGCCCACTGTCGCCGATATTATTCGTGCTGGCTCTGGAACCCCTGGCCATAGCCCTAAGGGCCACGATGGAACACAGGGGGATACCAAGCGGTGGCACTCTGCACCTTCTGTCTATTTACGCGGATGACATCATGTTGTTCCTAAGCCACTTGGAGGCTGATCACGGCCCAGTGTATGACATCTTTGAGAGATTTTCTGTTATATCGGGCCTCACTATTAACCCTGAGAAGTGCACTGGCTTCTATTTTAGAGCTACCCCGGATCCCGGTGTACTGAGGTTTGGCGCTGATGTTCTTCCGATCGCTCCGGACACATTTAAGTATCTGGGGATTCAGGTTTATCATCACCAGGAGGATCAGTAAGAGGGAAACGTCAGGAAGGCCATGGCAAAACTTCGAGGCTCTGTAGGGTTCTGGACGACCCTACCTTTATCCGTCGCGGGCAGAATTGCACTCTCCAAGATGGTGATGCTCCCTAGGCTATTATGCTTCTTTGTGAATTTTTCAGTGTTTTGACCACAATCCATCTTTGACGCCCTTAATTCCCTACTAACCACTCTGACCTGGGGGACGGGTAGAAGACGGTTAGGTCTACGAAAGCTACAGCTGGGGACCAGAACCAGTGGGATGGGAGCTCCAGATTTCCGGAGGTATTACTATGCTGGCCAACCCTAATGGCTTTCCTACTGGGTAGCGGGACAGAACCGCCATGAAATAGGGTACACGACCGACAGACTGAAACGTGGGGAGCTCCATGCCCTACTCCTCCCTAGGAGCCGCATCCCAGCGGACTGCCACCCGCTTCTCCACACGGCACTGAAGATTTGGCGGAAGGCACTAGCGCACACGAATGCAACGGTGCCATTTGCGCCCAACATTCCCTTACTGGGCATTCCGACACCGCAGGGCAGACTGACGGACAGAGCATTGAGACCGTGGCCTGAATCGGGCGTGGAAGTGGTGGGCGACTTGTTTGGTGACGACCATCTTCTTACACATGACGACTTCCTACAGCCTATGGAAGCTCCCCACAGAATGTACTTACTGCACCCCACAGTCACACACTATGTACAACACAGATGGGCGCCTCAACGCCTTCAGCCCCCACAACATCAACTGGTACACTTAATGCATCTTATGGGATTGGGAGGGCACCTGGTGCGCTGGCTGTATGTGGGAGTTAGGGCCCACACGGTGGTATCACTCATTACTCTCCAACACGCTTGGGCTCAAGATCTGGACCAAGACATTTCGGATACGGAGTGGACCGCAATGCTGGAGCATCCCAGGCGAGTTTCCCGCAGTGTCCGGTTCCGATTTATTCAAGGGATGATCCTGCATAGAGCATACCTGACCCCTACCCGCAAACATAAAATGTTCCCCAACTCCCCCCATACCTGCCCACGTTGTGACGAGGACGGACTTATCCACATGCTATGGTCGTGTCCTCGACTCCGTGGTTACTGGATGGAAGTGTGCCGGAAACTGAGGACAGTCACGACCCTTCCGATGCCGGAGGAGGCACAATGCTGCCTCTTGGGGTTGCGCAGACGGCCGAAAGAACTGAAGGCTCTGAGGAAATCAAAACCTGCTTTTCAGGGGTCTCACTGATACGTAGTCCTTTAAAAGCAGCAAGAAGTTGACACAGAAATCTGGAATACCAAAAGACATTTTATTAAGCTCACATGAGTTGAGGCTGCGTCACACAGAAGCCGTGGCAAGTGAATGAGGTAGTCTGCAGAATACAGAAACCTGGGGCTTTTTATATGTTCTAAAATGACATAGTAAGCATAAATGCAAGGGGCAGTCCTGGCTCGTGCAAGCACACAAAAAATACCTAATATGGACATACAAGTTCTCTTTGTTCAACAAAGTGGGAGGAGCTTACAGTTTTCAGAACGTAGTAAACACATTCCTTTCTGAAACTAATCAGTAACAGCTGCAGACCCTACCGGGCATTTCTGAGCATGCGTTAAAGTGGAGGTGGCTAAATATATCCTGTTACTGGGCAGACTTCAGGCGCAGCTAACAGGAAAGTAGGACAAAGCACATGGTGAGCACATGGCAGCACATGGCACTCAAAATGGCCTCCAGAAAGACAAAATGGCTTCTGCTAACGCTAACCCATTCCTGCTAATTTACGACAGACGGCCGTTTTAGCGTTAGCTGAAGACATTCATATGATCCAGTAGGAACATAGAAAACATGTGCTCATTAATTTTCACACAATTTCATCAATTTCCTAATTCATTGCTAGATAAGCATTTTCCATTCTAAATATTTCATTAAGGGTATGAGCAAGAATACAAAGGAACAGGACATTAGGTCATAAACATACATACAGAAAGTAGGAGAAAGTAATGACCACTATTACAGAGAAAATTAGCATTTTCACAACCCTAAGCAAAAGCAAATCCTAAAATATTTCAGAAAACACTATATACTCAGGTGAAACAGTGGCAATCCTTCAATGCTCTCATGTTGAATAGGGATACTCTTCCACAGAGAATGAACTTTATTCTACCTTTACTAAACAGAATACTACTCTAAAACACTGCAGGCAAGACAATAAAAATGAGTTCCCTAACACCCAGTATGCAATTGTACAGAAACCGCTTGTATAATAACAACTTATGCTCAGAGTCCAATCCAAGTCTCTCTGGCAGCCTTCTATTGTTCGTCGAATCTCCTCTTCCATCGCTGCATGGGCCTCTTCATTTCAGGCCTCCCATGGAAATGTGTCTCAGTTTCCGTTGGAGTGCCCTCCTGGCAAACACTCACAGCTCAGTCGAAAGTCTCAATGTCTCAAGGCAGTGCACCAGTGTCTCTCATCTGCGGCATACACTACAGATATTATGCTCTTCATTGATCATGAGCACAGATCATCTCGTGCAAACCATCTCGTGCAGACCATCTCGTGCAAACTCAGATCTACATTCTCAAGCTCCAACACTCATTACTCAGTGTCAGAGGACGCTCAGGCTGCTCTTTCATGGGCACCATAATGTAGTGCCTCTTGCCAATCTTGGATTCTCTGGTGCACTGCACTTCCGTTGGAGCAAAGGGAAAAGGGGAGATGTGTGGCCAAAACTCAGGCCAAGGGGCTCAAGGGACTGTACACTGTCAGAGGTTAACCAGCACATGACAGGTAGATTTTGCTCTTTCGCACTGTAACTCTATTTTTGTGGCAAAACCAGATCCTCCTTTTTCTCTGATGTTCAACGCTGTCCGATGAAGCAAACACAATACTTGAAGATACCATTGATGGCGTGCGGGTTCCTTACTACTTTCTGGGTGCTGGGACTGTAGACCAATGCCTCCTGCTTTCATCTATAGCTGTCAATGATAGGAGTTAGGATTCGTCTTGGTCATTCGTTCTGCAGGGTATCATTCTCCCTTTGACTCTGGAAGATCCTGCAGAACCTAGTGATGTAGGAAATGTGACACAATTGTTAATTTCCTTCAATTTTGTATAAAAAACAATTGAATATTTCACAAGGGGACTGCAAACTGGTAGCCTGCAATCTTCAAGAGAGTGGTCATACGCCATGATACTATCATGATCTAAAATACATTATCATTCTCATAGAATATAAAAACAAAGGCAAAACAATGACTCTAGCTTCTTCCATTGGTTTTCCATATGAGAGCATATCCTCTACCATCTAAGGTTAGATAGCTACATGAGAATTCTATCTGAATGGATGTCCTTACACATAGTGGCATTGCCTAATGGATAAACACAGTTTTCTCTCAATGAAAACATATGGGTGTTCCTAAATTCCTTATCTAGAACATCTCAAAAGAGAAATCACTTAATCCATATTATCAGGGACATGTAGACAAAGGCTAATTATCAAAATGTGGAAACAAAAAGACAAGAACTAGAGAGTCCTGGTGTTTCCATTATTAAAACACATCTGGTCTATCAAATATTAAAGCAGCAGAAAAAAAGAACTGAGAACCAATTTAGAATGGGCATTGAATTTGTCACATTCAAAAATAAATATAAGGTGTCTCCTATTGAGATGGAAAACTTGTCTTACTATACTATTAAGTCAGTTAACCAGTCTATCACTACCTCTGATAGTCAGACTGGAAATCATCAAATATATGCCTAAAGAAAACTCTTTAAAAAAACAGTCTGGTCAGGTCATACAAAAGGGAATTATACATAATATGGTTGTCCCTGTTACATCCCTGCAGTCTGGAAGTGTAAACCTGAACAATACATCAATCATAAAAAAATGAGTTGACTGGTGAAAGGAATACGGAAAAAGGAAATAGGAGTAGGACACAGCTAAAATCCCCAATAACTAGGCACAATGCAACATTAGGGGAGAAGCGGCCAAAGGAAAATCTATAGGAAGAACAAAATGTACTCAAGTGATAGTCAAGTTTGTGACATAATGCCAAGAGTATGGGTAGTACACAAAAGCCACAGTAGTGCAGAAATTTGAACTCTACAGCTGGCCCCTATACCATATACGGTAATCTCAGCTAATGGTCCAGTTCCTTCTTCAAGGGAAAAAATGAAAAGTTTAGGTCACCTTTAGCAAGAGTCACAAATCTATAATTTCATCCTTAGGTCCAATCAAGGATATATATAAATCTAGGCCTGCCTATTCCTTAAGGGAGAAGGGCAGTAGGGTGACTACAGATGACAACATTTGAGTTTATATATCTTTTTCTTTATATTTAGCCAAATATGACATACACTGGTAAAGTGCTGTCGGTTTATCTGTGGAATTTAGTATCAGTGCAAATTTACCCAGCTGTTGTACAGCGACACATATCGTCATACATGTCCCCTCACAACACAGGCAAACTTGTAATAATATCAAAAGCTGCAACATGAAACAAAAACAACATGTGTCAAGCCATCAGATATACATGCAGTATACCAAGCACAAAAAAGCATAGACAAATTACAATAGCACATGTAAATAAGCAGTGACGCATGCATTCATGCAGCCCAAAACCCAAAATCCAGGCCTGCTTAATTTGTCAGGCTCAAAATCAAAATCAAAATTACACCAAAATTACACTTTCATTTACTCTCACCCTGCTTTTGACAGGAGATCACCAGTCACTGGAGATCAACTGTCAAATAAAACTTACAGTGTCGCTTCTGACACACAGGACCAGCAGGAACGATTCATAAAGGAGAAAATGCAAAATCATGAAAAAAAAATACACGAACATTTCCTTTTCAAAGAAGTCATAATAAACAAAACATCTCTTTTCAACATACTGCTGACACAGCACATAACACACAAAATCTGAACTGTTAACCAACCATCTTTTTTAAAACATGCTAACCCACTTTAATATTGACTGTCCAAAAATATAACTCTTTCACAGTCGCTCTGCGTCCCGTGCACCAGCCCCTCCTTGAGGCCCTGCTTTTTTACTTTTACTAGACTGCTCAAGAATGCACTTCTCTGAGACAAAGCCCTAATGTAATGAGCTGCAGATGTGGACTTAAAAGCCTCGCACAACCCTTCTAATGTGCAAGTTTGAATTTCTGTTAGCCAGAGAAGCATTTACCAAGCAGTCATTTCTCCATCTGTTCTCACTTACTGCTAAATCCCCATCTCACTGACCTTAAGGTCAAACTCTGCCTGGCGCACTCCGCGCATTCCTTAGACCCCCCTTCCTAGTCCCTAACTCGAGCTGACAAAGGCAAAAAGCCTTCCCCACTCTTTCTAACCTACAAAAATCAACCCTGTTAAAAAACACATGTTATATAAATGACTTCTTTTAGGGACTAAAATTCATGTATACTTAGATTATAAAACATTTACTGTGAACAATTTGCAGAACATGATAACATAGCATACCAGCTTTAGAATAAATGTTTGCTACCACCCTATGCAATGGTACTCATTTTATATGCAATGGTACTCATTTTATCAACCTTACATGAATGAACAGCCAAATGGGCCCCGCTAAAGTTAGAACCTTCAACCCTGATATTAAACACAAACCTCTGCACCGGGCACATTGGCTCACTGAGCTATGAAAAACAACCTCGAATAATAACAGCTCACAAGTTTGTATTATACACAAATGTATGCATTCACTGAAAGCCTGAAACACTGTAAACCTATTGTAAATGGCAAGAATGCTTTTTAAAAGGCTATTTAACTCAATTTCGACTTTGATCTCTGGGGCACTTAAAAATAAAAAATCCTACAAATGCATTGCTTATTAATCATCCTCAGAATGCTCTTTACAGATTGCAAACATTGTACATTAGACATATCTCATATAATTCCTTAGAAAAATGAGTTTTTTACGCCTGCACCAAGTGAAAACCAACATGTAAATGTCCTAATTATGCAGTCACACATAACTTAAATCAAATTTTAATGCTAGGAAGTCATAGTATGAGTATTAAGCTTTATAAATATCAAAAAACGAATTTAGAATCGCTTAATTTTTAACAATTATTTTTTTCATAATTAATAATTATTTTCACTAAACCCAATCTTTTGTGCTAAATCCACATATAAAAACAAGCTGCATCCTTTGCCTATCATTTTAGACGCAGTCATGTACGAGCCTTCGCACAAAGGCCTAACTTAAAACAAGACAGATTTTCGCGCCAAATTTTAAAAGGACAATCATTATTTTGCAGGAGAACCAAGAATATACTTTGAAAAAAATGCTTAAAGAGAGGAAAACCACAATTGAAATGTCTTCCTGTGCTACAAAATAATGAACCTTATTTTTGTAACCCTCTAAAAGACTATTCTGAAATACAAAATTCAAACCGTGATTAACTAACGGCTAAGCCCTGGCTAAATAAACATTCCGATGTTATTCATGGCCTTTGAAAAACAACATCTGCTGCCTTAACAGCAGTCAGAGCCCTGCACAGCGCTGAAACTTGAGCATGCTTTCATTCTTACTGAAAACAGAGTTTTAAAATGCGTGTGCAATAAGATGCATTTAAACGTAGCAAAGAGTCACTTTAGCTGAAGTGCTTGCCTTTCACATGTACGATAATGCATGTAAGTAAAAAAAAATGCTATAAATTCGTTTTCCTACAAAACACACAATTTATTTTTGAGACCTTTCATATTCCTAGTGAATGTGAATTTTAACTTTATCTAATTTAAGCATTTAACATTTTGCACATATGCGCCTTTGCTTAGTTTATAAATTAAATAGCAACATATAGCGATTTTAGCATGTCGCATGGCAAATTGCTTCATTCTCATTTAATTTCCACCTAATATTAATTAATCTAACATTTTACTCAACAGACTGAAAACATCAAGAAACCCACAACCACACTTCGAGCACATTTCAGACAGAAACAGAAAGATTTCAAACATTCAGGACACACAATACAGTGCTTTTAGGCATTTGTTTCATGAATTGCGTCAACGCTATTCACATACCGAAGTTACACTAATGGGAAAAACCACATAGACATTGAAACACACATTGAACCCACAGATCAACATTCAGGATGAAAACAGCCCACAGACTGTATTAAAACCAAACCATTTGTAAATGCTAGTTGTAAGTCATATTTACAAGAAAACGCTTCTCAATAGTGTTCCAAAAGACTGCAAAAACAGCCCAACAGACTGCTGTATGTGCAGGAAGCCACAATACACTTAATTCACTAGCTTTGCCTGGCAGAACACCAAAAATCGTTCTGCATCTCCATTCATAAAATTGCACAGAACAAAGGATCCTTGTATGTATTATGTCCATATTTTAATTCACTGGGGATACAAAATCACCAAGGAAGAAATATGTTTTTACACCTAAACCTATTTAGGTATCCCTTCTAAGGGAAGCCGGCTAATTTTCTTCACATCACATTATGGTACTGTCCAAAAAGAAAAGCAACACATTTTAACATGTGAGCTTAACAGCAGGCATGACAAAAATATTGCAGAAATGGTGCTTCATACGTGCACCGCTCAAATTTCAAACAAAGTAGAGAAAAGTCTCTGCATTACCTGCCTACTTGAGTTGCAACTCACATATAAACCAAACATATGACTAGTCAATCCAAACAAACAAACAAATTAGTCGCAGCAAGCTTATCCTAAAACTGCTTTACCAATCAAGACTACCAAAAGCTCGCAGCAAGTACTGTAGAGCAGTTCTTACCAATCAAGAGCGTCCAAATTCTAACTGCCAAGTTCTGAATGACCTAACGGTCTCTCTTTTTATTTTTTTAATACTCACGCCAAAAATGTTCTCAGTCAGGGGTGACATCATGTGGAGGATCAAAATCAGGAAGATCAGAAACACACTGGGCTGCAGACACAAGGAATCACCAGAAGCGCCGTGCACAGCATACCTCCTTTGCAGAATCCAGTCCCATGCTCCTCAGTAGTTTTCTGTCTCCTGACAAGATGATCACTCCTTCAGATACCCACCTCTCTGATGCGCCCCACGTTGGGCGCCATTTGAGGAAATCGAAACCTGCTTCTAAGGGGTCTCACTGATACGTAGTCCTTTAAAAGCAGCAAGAAGTTGACACAGAAATCTGGAATACCAAAAGACATTTTATTAAACTCACATGAGTTGAGGCTGCGTCACACAGAAGCCGTGGCAAGTGAATGAGGCAGTCTGCAGAATACAGAAACCTGGGGCTGTTTATATGTTCTAAAATGACATAGTAAGCATAAATGCAAGGGGCAGTCCTGGCTCGTGCAAGCACACAAAAAATACCTAATATGGACATACAAGTTCTCTTTGTTCAACCAAGTGGGAGTAGCTTACAGTTTTCAGAACGTAGTAAACACATTCCTTTCTGAAACTAATCAGTAGCAGCTGCAGACCCTACCGGGCATTTCTGAGCATGAGTTAAAGTGGAGGAGGCTAGAAATATCCTGTTACTGGGCAGACTTCAGGCGCAGCTAACAGGAAAGTAGGACAAAGTACACGGTGAGCACATGACAGCACATGGCACTCAAAATGGCCTCCAGAAAGACAAAATGGCTTCTGCTAATGCTAACCCATTGCTGCTAATTTACGACAGCTCAGTTGAAATTATTGGATATGGCACTGCTGCTTGCAATTAGAACGCTCACCATGAGGTGGAAGTCGTGCAGGCCGCCCGGTGCACACCTCTGGCACTCAGAAGTACTTAAGTGGGGAAGAGTGGAGGGGACGATACTCTGGAGGGAAGAAGCAAGAGGCCTTAGGAAGTTCCCTATCTCCTTGGAATGGGAAACTATGCTCATCACACTGGAGGGGGAAGACCAAACACAACCGGGAAACACTGAACAGGAGAATTAGATGGGAATAGTTACGATGCGTATGGCACACAACAGTAGGTCCAGACCCCACTCGCATTCCCCTACGTTACCCCTTACTACACGGTGGAGTGACCCACGTAATGGCACACATTAGCACCTATGCTTACCGGGAAGAGCCCCATTTTCAACTTTTTATTTCAATGATTACCCCTGATGGATGGCTGGGAGACTACTAGTTTTTTGGATAGAAGAGGGTGGGGGGAGGTGGGTGGGTAGAGGGTTGTTTGTTTGATGATATTTCAGTACCTTATACAGTGACTGTCGTAGCAACTTGAGATGATTGCCTATGTAATGTTATGATACACTATGTGACGGTTACTGTTGTGAGACATGGAGATCTGAGTTGGGGAGAAAATATAAAACCCGGCTGTAACACTTGAAAATAACCAATGTAATGATATGATTGATGCCAACCAGCTGTGAATAAAGTAAAAAAAAAAACAGTTGTTAACGTCCTTCTAAAGTGAGTGTTAACCATTGTTAACGCTCTGAGACAGGCACAACACTGTAAATAAATGTGCAACTAATTTTCTTAAAATCACAACCCAATCCTGCAAATGCTTATTGGAGCAGAAGCATGCAATGGCAAACAGTCACAATTCTGTAGATATTGGGGCACATGTACCAAGCTTTTTACCGGTCGCAAACGGGCCGAAACGCAGAATTGGCCCGTTTGCGACCAGTAAAAAGCTCTTTCCGATGCATCAACCCGAAAGGCATTCACAAAATTGGTCATTGCAATTTTTGCAATTACTTATTTTGCAAATGCATTTAGGGAATCGCAATTTGCGATTCCCTAAATGCAATGCAAGAAGCATTTTTAAAATGTGACTTTGTATTAAGGAATAGCAAATTAACATCAACTTTAAATTGATGTTAATTTCCAAATCCTTAAACAAAATGCACAAAATTTAATTTTTCTAAGTGTCATGTGGCGCATACACATACCCGTAGTGCGTGTGTGTGTGCACCACATCTGCACACTTACCTTTTTGGGGGTGCATCAGGGTGACCTTAGGCCCCATAGCACCCTTGCAATTGCATTCGCAATATGCGATTACCTATTTGGTAATTGCAAATTGTGAATGCTTTCCCATTCATCCCTATGGGCCTCTAATTGCGATTCGCTATTAGTGGATGAGTAGGAATAGCTCATATTTTCACGAAACCTACATGCATTAGCAATTGCGACTCCTAAGTAGCGATTCCTTAAAAATCGCTATTAAGGAATTACAATTCCTTATCTTGATGCATGTGCCCCATTGGTTTTTGAAATCGCAATGCTAAACATAACTTACTAAACATCAAAGTGGCTGCCTTTGTTCAGAGTATCAGAATAGTGGAAAGAAAAACAAGGAAACTATTTAATAGAATGGGAAGAGTAATCTTGTGAAAATACTTCTTTACTATTTACTAAGAGCACTTTACACTTAATCATACGCCCAGTTGTGGTTCATGTAATACAGTCGATGCTGTGTGATCATATTCACTGCTTCACTTGCCTTCATGAATATGTGACAAGGCCTAACGGCTAGGGCGCTCGACCTCGGACCTGGGGAACTGGGCTCGAGTATCTGTAATGAAGCTAAACCTCCTGGGATTCTGGGCAAATCACTTAATCTCCCAGTGCCTAACAAAAATGAATGTGTGTCTTCATTTAAGGTAACTGGTGCTATGTAAAGCGCTCTGATACCCGATTCCGGTCAAGCTCGCGCTATATAAAACTCTGCAAAAAAAAAACAATAATAATAATAAAGAACGCAGTTGGGATTTCTCCAAGGCGCACAACGCCCTTTGTGATGAGTATAGACCTCAGCAAGGCCTGCGAGAGCAAAGGGTTCGCCATTCTGTGCACGAAGTCCTCAGACTACAAAACAAATTGGCACGGAAACTGGAAATACAAAGACATAAATTAATAAACCTTTAAAGGTGGTACTACAGCCCACACAACACTCTACAGTATTGTACAAGGTAGCACAAAGAGCTCAGACATGCGGTCCCCTTTTATACACAAAAGAAGGGGCTCATAAGTAGGTGGTTACAGCTCAAAGCATGATTTACAACCATATATGGACATTTCTTGAACATGATCGATACATGGGTGGAGTTAACGGTTCTTGAAACCCGCCGAATGCACATTCCAATCTATGCTAATCAAAAACAGATGTTACTCCTACTGGGCATGCGCTAGAAGCACAAGAACTATTTATAGCCTGTTGCTGGGCAAACTTCAGGGGTGACAATCAGTGAGGTAGGACTCGCCTCGTGGCGAGCGCATGGCAATGTATAGCATACAAGATGGACGCCAGGAAAACAAAATGGAGTCTGGCCGTATTTTAAGTATGAGCAGGAAAACTCAAACAAAGACACAATAGCATGTCTTCAGTGAATGCTTAATACTATTGCTGTTTTATTTACAACAGACGACCCTTTCAGCATTTGCTGAAGACATTTGGTTTCCTTGGATAATCTAAATACTCATCGTTTATATCGATGCTCATCATGTCAGCTATCTCTCTAGTTATAGTTTTCTTATCGGTAGCCTCTGCGACAGATTGTTTATTAGGCACACAAAATGAAACACACAAAGAACATATCATTGGACTACATTGAATACATACACAACACGTGAATAATATGGCAACAAGTATACATAGTCCAGTAAGACCTTTCCAACCCCATGTAGAAATCAAGGACCAAAACCACCCAGAAAAGGTCCAAGATCCATTTTCGACATGTATATCAGCTGCAATTTTATGCAATTTGTTAATAGCTTTATACACAGAAGGAGTGTGGTCAGGGATAAAGACACAGCAGCTGCTTCCGATAATCCTACAAGCTCCGCCTCTATCTGCTAACATCACATCTAAAACCATTCAGTTCTGTAATGCCACAATCCTGGTAATTTGCAACTCTTCAGTAAGATTCCCAAGGGCTGCAGCAGTTTGATTGGTAACACCTTCAACTACTCTTCTTAATCGTCATATCTTTCTACTGTTCAGAGCAGCTCCCACAAAGAAAAATAATCCTAAATTAAAATCTATATACTGCTGCAAACTAGTATCAGTCTGGTCAATATCATCTACAGACAAAGTTCGTTTGAATCTATTTACAGTCACATTATTCAATAATTTCAAGTCTTTGTGATATGATGCAGGTGCCAGGAATACAGGTGGCAATAAAAATGATACATAACATACTCCGGACCATCCAGCTGGTAATCGATAATAGCCTTTGTTTCCGCATACAAAATAGGTATTATGAGAGGGGAGGAAAGTACTATTATTAAGGCCATCAATGTTCAATATAACAATACAATCACTAACACCTACAGGAATATGGCCTACACTCTGTACACATAAATCTGCTTGTGCTTGGGCCACTGAGATCACAAACTTCTCTTGCCCAACAGTGTCTCTAGTGTTCGTGAAAATATAAGGTGTCGATTCATTGTCCGGTCGATACTCTTCCCACTCCCATATAGTTCCGTTGGCTTGTGGATAGCCTTCTTTATCTTGATGACATTCCTTATTCAGTCTAAAAAGCATTCTTCCTACTGTAGGCTTTCTCATAGCAAAAAGCAAAGTGTACCATGCTCTACAAGAGCCATTATGAGAGAAAGGAAGAGGTATGAACTGTGTTCCCCCTTTCTTTTGATGTGCTGGCATCATCCCACATATCCAGAAGTCTGTAGCAGTTGTAGCAACATGGGTATGATGCAACATCTGGATGAAAGTATTATTCAAATACGACTGTCAATGTTTCAGCTCTTGATATGGGAGTGTATAGAAAAAGTGCTCATCAGGGACTGGAGTGGGAACAACATACAGCTCACGAGCAGGAGCTTTATCCTCCACAAACCACGTAACTGTAGCAATGACTGCTATGATGATAATGAACCCTACAGAACCAAAAATCTTCTTATCCATTCGAACAAATGTACACAGTATCTTCCTGAAACTAAAGTGTTGTCAGAACTCTTACCCCTAGGTAGCCGTTGTTTTCTTCACCAGCGGGTCAAGACGGGTGTCACTACACTAATGCATGGCTGATCCCCCCCCTTGCCTCATCGGCTCTCCGTTTCACTGACCTAGGGACCGTTCTGACAACTTCTCACACAATTGCAGATTCTTTTCTTGGTCACAGATTATATCTTCTTGATCCAGGGATCGTCTGGTCCGGGAAGAACTCCTCAGATTCGGTTGGTACCACAGCGCGGCCTCTTTCCGTAGTCAGGATATCACAATGGTCGGTCAATACAGCAGGCTCCACCAGGTCAGATTGCACTTTCCGACAATGAATGGAATGGATCCAATTTCTTCAATTGGTCACTCGCACAGCCGTTCTTGTCGCGAGTAGGACCTGTTCGGGACCGCACCACCTCGGCTCCAGACTACTCGATCTCTTGAAGGACTTCACCAGAACGAAGTCACCAGGCCGGAGGTTATGGCCTTCTCCTGTGGACCGATCCGGGAGTGCTTCTTGAACCTGTTGATGAATGGAAACCAAGCTATCAGTTAATTGTGCCAAATAGTCATTCATTAAAACACAAGGTACATCGTACACTGAGCTTGGTTTGGGCACCCCCCATATGTTCATGGGGCGCCCGAAAACAATCTCATAGGGCGTTAGGCCCGTCCGAGAATGCGGTACTGATCTGATAGACAATA
Source organism: Lissotriton vulgaris (assembly GCF_964263255.1). Lineage (NCBI taxonomy): Eukaryota > Metazoa > Chordata > Amphibia > Caudata > Salamandridae > Lissotriton > Lissotriton vulgaris. The sequence continues at coordinate 2,498 of NW_028247515.1, read as the reverse complement.
ATGCCAAAGGAAAAGCACCTGGCCAAGTCAGAGAAGTAGAAGCCTGTATTTTCGCTATCTTTAACTTCAACGTGCCATTGTACTTTTCCACCAAACCTGCTGATTGTGGGTGGAACACTGCATGAAATTTTTGCACAGTACCTAGCCCCTTCAGGACATACTTAATAACATCCGCCACAAAATGGGGCCCGTTATCACTCCACAACAATCTGCAAACACTGAAACGAGGAAAGAATTCCTTCAGCAACACCTTAGCAGTAGTCATTGCAGTATTGTCCTTCGTAGGGTATGCTTCAATCCATTTACTGAATGCACAAACCACAACCAGGACATACTTCAGATTATTGCAGCGTTTCAGCTGAATATAATCCATTTGCAATACTTCAAAAGGTGCAGTTGGTATTGCAAATCCTCCTGCTGGAGTTCGTGTTCCTTTTCTTGGATTATACTTAAGGCAAATCATGCAGGTCTGTACTATTCTCTTTGCCGTGCTAGCAATCTCTGGATGCTCCCAAACTTGCGTAAGCAATTTCACAATTGCCGAAGCTCCAACATGTGCTAGCCCATGTGCCATCTGAACCATAGGTTGTACGAAGGCTGTGGGTAACTTCCACCTATCCATCTGCTTATTCCTCCAGCAGCCTTCATTGTCCAATTCTCCACCTTTGGACCATTGTTCTCGTTCTTTCTCAGTAGCAGTCTTTTGCATCTCTAACACCTTTTCCCTAGCATCATGCCACCGCTCAGCTTGTGACTTCACAACATACATTGGAGTGGAGCCAGGCTGCATCGCAGTTTCACGTGCAACTCGATCTACAAAAGCGTTTCCTTGTCCCACTTTATCTGTCACTTTCTTGTGTGCGCTACATTTCACTAAAGCTATCTTTTTAGTATAGGTCAGTGCAGTCAAGAGATTTTGTACTAATTCTCCATATATTATCTGCGCTCCATGTGATGTCAAAAAGCCCCTTTCCTTCCAGAGCAGGCCAAAATCGTGTGCTACTCCGAAAGCATAGCGGTTGTCCGTATAGACATTCACACATAATCCTGCGCTAAGCTCACATGCTCGTGTCAACGCTATCAGTTCTGCGGCTTGAGCTGATTTCTGCGGTATGCGTGCTGTCTCTACTATTGTGTGTAGTGTAACTTCAAACAAGACCCATCCACCCACAGCTCTCCATCCACATCTGTAAAGGGCATATCTTGCAAATCAATACGACCCTTTGTCTGTTCCTCGGTCACAAAGACACAGTCATGTGTCTCTTGCGCCTCAGGCTGAGTCGCTGGGAAAGGCAACAACGTGGCTGGATTCAGTGTTGCGCATCTCTTCAATGTAATATGAGGAGCCAATAGTGTCAGCTCATACCCTGTCAGACGAGCACTAGTTAAATGCTGCGTCTTTGTTTGGTTTAAAAGGGCATCCACAGCATGGGGGGCCAACACCAACAACTTATGAGATAACACAACCCCTTCACTCTGGCGTATTGACACAGCTGTTGCTGAAACTGAACGAAGACAACCAGGCAGTGCTCGAGCAACAGGATCAAGCATCGCAGAGAAGTATGCACAAGGGCGCTGTTTATCGCCGTGCATCTGGCAGACCCTGATGCAGAGGTCTAGCCCGGGATCAGGGTTCAGTTACCCGCCTCGGCGGGTCTTGTGCTCAAAAATTCCACGGACCTGATAATTCTCGCCTCGGTGCCTATTCTACTCATAGAGTCCCACTCTGCAACTCTGGGCAATAGCTTGCTTAATCTCCACAACGGCCCCCACAACACTAAGGATGCCTGGCCTCTACCCTGGGGTTGCCCAGGAGTGGACGCCTCACAGGGAAAGCCAGGACGGGTTCCACAGCGGTATTCATACAAGCGCCTTGAGACCCTTGCGGGTGAGTAGTGCACTATACAAATATCAATTTACATTTACATTTTAATTATAATATTGCATAGTTTGCACTATTTTGTAGACATGCCTGTTTTTAGCGCACTCCGTAAGTGGTACTGCTGTTTTGGAAATGACCGGTTGATACTAGAAGAATCACAGCCGGCTCCCCCGGAAGGGACGCCGAATAGGGATATGTATGTAAAATTTGGTCTTTCCCCCATAATGTACAGCAAGTTGTGGTGGAAATATACCAAAAAGGATCCCGAGTTACGATGGCCTATGTATGGATCATTTGATTTGCGGAAAATTGAGTATGTGGAGCAGTGTATGTGTAAGCGGCGAGTGAGACAAGATATGTTTGAGTGTATACATATGTGGGTGAAAGAGGTACGAGAGCGTGAGAAGCGTGAGCAGGCACTGATTGAGAAAGAGCAACGTAAGAGTGAGCTTGAGAGAGCGCATGAGGTGAAAAAGCACGAAGTAAAGGAATTAGAAGAGAAACAAGAGAAAGAACGTCGGTTGTAAATATCTGGCCAGTATCCTTTTTGACAGCCTCTTTATCCTGTCCTTAATAAATCGGATGATGATTTTTCGTTATTAGATCGCTCTGTAAG
>NW_028247514.1:0-48812 GCF_964263255.1 Lissotriton vulgaris | reverse complement strand
AAAAAATCAATTTTCTGATGAAAAACGATGACCCCGGACCAGTCGAACGTTGAAAAAATGGTCAATATTGATGAAATTTTAACATTTAATCTTTTGACTTTAAATGACGGTTGGATGTGAGTTATTACTTTTTCAACTAAAATAAGTGTGTTTAAAGTCATTTCTGTGCCTGAAATTGGTCAAAATTGAAGATTTTGAGTAAGCAAAACTCTGTAAAAATGGCAATTTTGGTCACTGTGAGGGTTTAAAAAGTGGTTATTCAACATGAGGCCCGATCCAAATGACATTTTGAATCATTTTTGGTAGAGTCCAAAAAATCAATTTTCTGATGAAAAACGATGACCCCGGACCAGTCGAACGTTGAAAAAATGGTCAATATTGATGAAATTTTAACATTTAATCTTTTGACTTTAAATGATGGTTGGATGTGAGTTATTACTTTTTCAACTAAAATAAGTGTGTTTAAAGTCATTTCTGTGCCTGAAATTGGTCAAAATTGAAGATTTTGAGTAAGCAAAACTCTGTAAAAATGGCAATTTTGGTCACTGTGAGGGTTTAAAAAGTGGTTATTCAACATGAGGCCCGATCCAAATGACATTTTGAATCACTTTTGGTAGAGTCCAAAAAATCAATTTTCTGATGAAAAACGATGACCAGTCGAACGTTGAAAAAATGGTCAATATTGATGAAATTTTAACATTTAATCTTTTGACTTTAAATGATGGTTGGATGTGAGTTATTACTTTTTCAACTAAAATAAGTGTGTTTAAAGTCATTTCTGTGCCTGAAATTGGTCAAAATTGAAGATTTTGAGTAAGCAAAACTCTGTAAAAATGGCAATTTTGGTCACTGTGAGGGTTTAAAAAGTGGTTATTCAACATGAGGCCCGATCCAAATGACATTTTGAATCAGTTTTGGAAGAGTCCAAAAAATCCATTTTCTGATAAGAAACGATGACCCCGGACCAGTCGAACGTTGAAAAAATGGTCAATATTGATGAAATTTTAACATTTAATCTTTTGACTTTAAATGACGGTTGGATGTGAGTTATTACTTTTTCAACTAAAATAAGTGTGTTTAAAGTCATTTCTGTGCCTGAAATTGGTCAAAATTGAAGATTTTGAGTAAGCAAAACTCTGTAAAAATGGCAATTTTGGTCACTGTGAGGGTTTAAAAAGTGGTTATTCAACATGAGGCCCGATCCAAATGACATTTTGAATCAGTTTTGGAAGAGTCCAAAAAATCCATTTTCTGATGAAAAACGATGACCCCGGACCAGTCGAACGTTGAAAAAATGGTCAATATTGATGAAATTTTAACATTTAATCTTTTGACTTTAAATGACGGTTGGATGTGAGTTATTACTTTTTCAACTAAAATAAGTGTGTTTAAAGTCATTTCTGTGCCTGAAATTTATCAAAATTGAAGATTTTGAGTAAGCAAAACTCTGTAAAAATGGCAATTTTGGTCACTGTGAGGGTTTAAAAAGTGGTTATTCAACATGAGGCCCGATCCAAATGACATTTTGATTCATTTTTGGAAGAGTCCAAAAAATATATTTTTTTCTGATGAAAAACGATGACCCCGGACCAGTCGAACATTGAAAAAATGGTCAATATTGATGAAATTTTAACATTTAATCTTTTGACTTTAAATGACGGTTGGATGTGAGTTATTACTTTTTCAACTAAAATAAGTGTGTTTAAAGTCATTTCTGTGCCTGAAATTGGTCAAAATTGAAGATTTTGAGTAAGCAAAACTCTGTAAAAATGGCAATTTTGGTCACTGTGAGGGTTTAAAAAGTGGTTATTCAACATGAGGCCCAATCCAAATGACATTTTGAATCATTTTTGGTAGAGTGCAAAAAATCAATTTTCTGATGAAAAACAATGACCCCGGACCAGTCGAACATTGAAAAAATGGTCAATATTGATGAAATTTTAACATTTAATCTTTTGACTTTAAATGATGGTTGGATGTGATTTATTACTTTTTCAACTAAAATAAGTGTGTTTAAAGTAATTTCTGTGCCTGAAATTGGTCAAAATTGAAGATTTTGAGTAAGCAAAACTCTGTAAAAATGGCAATTTTGGTCACTGTGAGGGTTTAAAAAGTGGTTATTCAACATGAGGCCCGATCCAAATGACATTTTGAATCATTTTTGGTAGAGTCCAAAAAATCAATTTTCTGATGAAAAACGATGACCCCGGACCAGTCGAACGTTGAAAAAATGGTCAATATTGATGAAATTTTAACATTTAATCTTTTGACTTTAAATGACGGTTGGATGTGAGTTATTACCTTTTCAACTAAAACAAGTGTGTTTAAAGTCATTTCTGTGCCTGAAATTGGTCAAAATTGAAGATTTTGAGTAAGCAAAACTCTGTAAAAATGGCAATTTTGGTCACTGTGAGGGTTTAAAAAGTGGTTATTCAACATGAGGCCCGATCCAAATGACATTTTGAATCAGTTTTGGAAGAGTCCAAAAAATCCATTTTCTGATGAAAAACGATGACCCCGGACCAGTCGAACGTTGAAAAAATGGTCAATATTGATGAAATTTTAACATTTAATCTTTTGACTTTAAATGACAGTTGGATGTGAGTTATTACTTTTTCAACTAAAATAAGTGTGTTTAAAGTCATTTCTGTGCCTGAAATTGGTCAAAATTGAAGATTTTGAGTAAGCAAAACTCTGTAAAAATGACAATTTTGGTCACTGTGAGGGTTTAAAAAGTGGTTATTCAACATGAGGCCTGATCCAAATGACATTTTGAATCATTTTTGGAAGAGTCCAAAAAATCCATTTTCTGATGAAAAACGATGACCCCGGACCAGTCGAACGTTGGAAAAATGGTCAATATTGATGAAATTTTAACATTTAATCTTTTGACTTTAAATGACGGTTGGATGTGAGTTATTACTTTTTCAACTAAAATAAGTGTGTTTAAAGTCATTTCTGTGCCTGAAATTGGTCAAAATTGAAGATTTTGAGTAAGCAAAACTCTGTAAAAATGGAAATTTTGGTCACTGTGAGGGTTTAAAAAGTGGTTATTCGACATGAGGCCCGATCCGAATGACATTTTGAATCAGTTTTGGAAGAGTCCAAAAAATCAATTTTCTGATAAAAAACGATGACCCCGGACCAGTCGAACGTTGAAAAAATGGTCAATATTGATGAAATTTTAACATTTAATCTTTTGACTTTAAATGACGGTTGGATGTGAGTTATTACTTTTTCAACTAAAATAAGTGTGTTTAAAGTCATTTCTGTGCCTGAAATTGGTCAAAATTGAAGATTTTGAGTAAGCAAAACTCTGTAAAAATGGCAATTTTGGTCACTGTGAGGGTTTAAAAAGTGGTTATTCAACATGAGGCCCGATCCAAATGACATTTTGAATCATTTTTGGTAGAGTCCAAAAAATCCATTTTCTGATGAAAAACGATGACCCCGGACCAGTCGAACGTTGAAAAAATGGTCAATATTGATGAAATTTTAACATTTAATCTTTTGACTTTAAATGACGGTTGGATGTGAGTTATTACTTTTTCAACTAAAATAAGTGTGTTTAAAGTCATTTCTGTGCCTGAAATTGGTCAAAATTGAAGATTTTGAGTAAGCAAAACTCTGTAAAAATGGCAATTTTGGTCACTGTGAGGGTTTAAAAAGTGGTTATTCAACATGAGGCCCGATCCAAATGACATTTTGAATCTTTTTTGGTAGAGTCCAAAAAATCAATTTTCTGATGAAAAACGATGACCCCGGACCAGTCGAACGTTGAAAAAATGGTCAATATTGATGAAATTTTAACATTTAATCTTTTGACTTTAAATGACGGTTGGATGTGAGTTATTACTTTTTCAACTAAAATAAGTGTGTTTAAAGTCATTTCTGTGCCTGAAATTGGTCAAAATTGAAGATTTTGAGTAAGCAAAACTCTGTAAAAATGGCAATTTTGGTCACTGTGAGGGTTTAAAAAGTGGTTATTCAACATGAGGCCCGATCCAAATGACATTTTGAATCAGTTTTGGAAGAGTCCAAAAAATCCATTTTCTGATGAAAAACGATGACCCCGGACCAGTCGAACGTTGAAAAAATGGTCAATATTGATGACATTTTAACATTTAATCTTTTGACTTTAAATGACGGTTGGATGTGAGTTATTACTTTTTCAACTAAAATAAGTGTGTTTAAAGTCATTTCTGTGCCTGAAATTGGTCAAAATTGAAGATTTTGAGTAAGCAAAACTCTGTAAAAATGACAATTTTGGTCACTGTGAGGGTTTAAAAAGTGGTTATTCAACATGAGGCCTGATCCAAATGACATTTTGAATCATTTTTGGAAGAGTCCAAAAAATCCATTTTCTGATGAAAAACGATGACCCCGGACCAGTCGAACATTGAAAAAATGATCAATATTGATGAAATTTTAACATTTAATCTTTTGACTTTAAATGACGATTGGATGTGAGTTATTACTTTTTCAACTAAAATAAGTGTGTTTAAAGTCATTTCTGTGCCTGAAATTGGTCAAAATTGAAGATTTTGAGTAAGCAAAACTCTGTAAAAATGGCAATTTTGGTCACTGTGAGGGTTTAAAAAGTGGTTATTCAACATGAGGCCCGATCCAAATGACATTTTGAATCATTTTTGGTAGAGTCCAAAAAATCAATTTTCTGATGAAAAACGATGACCCCGGACCAGTCGAACGTTGAAAAAATGGTCAATATTGATGACATTTTAACATTTAATCTTTTGACTTTAAATGACGGTTGGATGTGAGTTATTACTTTTTCAACTAAAATAAGTGTGTTTAAAGTCATTTCTGTGCCTGAAATTGGTCAAAATTGAAGATTTTGAGTAAGCAAAACTCTGTAAAAATGGCAATTTTGGTCACTGTGAGGGTTTAAAAAGTGGTTATTCAACATGAGGCCCAATCCAAATGACATTTTGAATCATTTTTGGTAGAGTGCAAAAAATCAATTTTCTGATGAAAAACAATGACCCCGGACCAGTCGAACATTGAAAAAATGGTCAATATTGATGAAATTTTAACATTTAATCTTTTGACTTTAAATGATGGTTGGATGTGATTTATTACTTTTTCAACTAAAATAAGTGTGTTTAAAGTAATTTCTGTGCCTGAAATTGGTCAAAATTGAAGATTTTGAGTAAGCAAAACTCTGTAAAAATGGCAATTTTGGTCACTGTGAGGGTTTAAAAAGTGGTTATTCAACATGAGGCCCGATCCAAATGACATTTTGAATCATTTTTGGTAGAGTCCAAAAAATCAATTTTCTGATGAAAAACGATGACCCCGGACCAGTCGAACGTTGAAAAAATGGTCAATATTGATGAAATTTTAACATTTAATCTTTTGACTTTAAATGACGGTTGGATGTGAGTTATTACCTTTTCAACTAAAATAAGTGTGTTTAAAGTCATTTCTGTGCCTGAAATTGGTCAAAATTGAAGATTTTGAGTAAGCAAAACTCTGTAAAAATGGCAATTTTGGTCACTGTGAGGGTTTAAAAAGTGGTTATTCAACATGAGGCCCGATCCAAATGACATTTTGAATCAGTTTTGGAAGAGTCCAAAAAATCCATTTTCTGATGAAAAACGATGACCCCGGACCAGTCGAACGTTGAAAAAATGGTCAATATTGATGAAATTTTAACATTTAATCTTTTGACTTTAAATGACAGTTGGATGTGAGTTATTACTTTTTCAACTAAAATAAGTGTGTTTAAAGTCATTTCTGTGCCTGAAATTGGTCAAAATTGAAGATTTTGAGTAAGCAAAACTCTGTAAAAATGACAATTTTGGTCACTGTGAGGGTTTAAAAAGTGGTTATTCAACATGAGGCCTGATCCAAATGACATTTTGAATCATTTTTGGAAGAGTCCAAAAAATCCATTTTCTGATGAAAAACGATGACCCCGGACCAGTCGAACGTTGGAAAAATGGTCAATATTGATGAAATTTTAACATTTAATCTTTTGACTTTAAATGACGGTTGGATGTGAGTTATTACTTTTTCAACTAAAATAAGTGTGTTTAAAGTCATTTCTGTGCCTGAAATTGGTCAAAATTGAAGATTTTGAGTAAGCAAAACTCTGTAAAAATGGAAATTTTGGTCACTGTGAGGGTTTAAAAAGTGGTTATTCGACATGAGGCCCGATCCGAATGACATTTTGAATCAGTTTTGGAAGAGTCCAAAAAATCAATTTTCTGATAAAAAACGATGACCCCGGACCAGTCGAACGTTGAAAAAATGGTCAATATTGATGAAATTTTAACATTTAATCTTTTGACTTTAAATGACGGTTGGATGTGAGTTATTACTTTTTCAACTAAAATAAGTGTGTTTAAAGTCATTTCTGTGCCTGAAATTGGTCAAAATTGAAGATTTTGAGTAAGCAAAACTCTGTAAAAATGGCAATTTTGGTCACTGTGAGGGTTTAAAAAGTGGTTATTCAACATGAGGCCCGATCCAAATGACATTTTGAATCATTTTTGGTAGAGTCCAAAAAATCCATTTTCTGATGAAAAACGATGACCCCGGACCAGTCGAACGTTGAAAAAATGGTCAATATTGATGAAATTTTAACATTTAATCTTTTGACTTTAAATGACGGTTGGATGTGAGTTATTACTTTTTCAACTAAAATAAGTGTGTTTAAAGTCATTTCTGTGCCTGAAATTGGTCAAAATTGAAGATTTTGAGTAAGCAAAACTCTGTAAAAATGGCAATTTTGGTCACTGTGAGGGTTTAAAAAGTGGTTATTCAACATGAGGCCCGATCCAAATGACATTTTGAATCTTTTTTGGTAGAGTCCAAAAAATCAATTTTCTGATGAAAAACGATGACCCCGGACCAGTCGAACGTTGAAAAAATGGTCAATATTGATGAAATTTTAACATTTAATCTTTTGACTTTAAATGACGGTTGGATGTGAGTTATTACTTTTTCAACTAAAATAAGTGTGTTTAAAGTCATTTCTGTGCCTGAAATTGGTCAAAATTGAAGATTTTGAGTAAGCAAAACTCTGTAAAAATGGCAATTTTGGTCACTGTGAGGGTTTAAAAAGTGGTTATTCAACATGAGGCCCGATCCAAATGACATTTTGAATCAGTTTTGGAAGAGTCCAAAAAATCCATTTTCTGATGAAAAACGATGACCCCGGACCAGTCGAACGTTGAAAAAATGGTCAATATTGATGACATTTTAACATTTAATCTTTTGACTTTAAATGACGGTTGGATGTGAGTTATTACTTTTTCAACTAAAATAAGTGTGTTTAAAGTCATTTCTGTGCCTGAAATTGGTCAAAATTGAAGATTTTGAGTAAGCAAAACTCTGTAAAAATGACAATTTTGGTCACTGTGAGGGTTTAAAAAGTGGTTATTCAACATGAGGCCTGATCCAAATGACATTTTGAATCATTTTTGGAAGAGTCCAAAAAATCCATTTTCTGATGAAAAACGATGACCCCGGACCAGTCGAACATTGAAAAAATGATCAATATTGATGAAATTTTAACATTTAATCTTTTGACTTTAAATGACGATTGGATGTGAGTTATTACTTTTTCAACTAAAATAAGTGTGTTTAAAGTCATTTCTGTGCCTGAAATTGGTCAAAATTGAAGATTTTGAGTAAGCAAAACTCTGTAAAAATGGCAATTTTGGTCACTGTGAGGGTTTAAAAAGTGGTTATTCAACATGAGGCCCGATCCAAATGACATTTTGAATCATTTTTGGTAGAGTCCAAAAAATCAATTTTCTGATGAAAAACGATGACCCCGGACCAGTCGAACGTTGAAAAAATGGTCAATATTGATGAAATTTTAACATTTAATCTTTTGACTTTAAATGACGGTTGGATGTGAGTTATTACTTTTTCAACTAAAATAAGTGTGTTTAAAGTCATTTCTGTGCCTGAAATTGGTCAAAATTGAAGATTTTGAGTAAGCAAAACTCTGTAAAAATGGCAATTTTGGTCACTGTGAGGGTTTAAAAAGTGGTTATTCAACATGAGGCCCAATCCAAATGACATTTTGAATCATTTTTGGTAGAGTCCAAAAAATCAATTTTCTGATGAAAAACAATGACCCCGGACCAGTCGAACGTTGAAAAAATGGTCAATATTGATGAAATTTTAACATTTAATCTTTTGACTTTAAATGATGGTTGGATGTGAGTTATTACTTTTTCAACTAAAATAAGTGTGTTTAAAGTCATTTCTGTGCCTGAAATTGGTCAAAATTGAAGATTTTGAGTAAGCAAAACTCTGTAAAAATGGCAATTTTGGTCACTGTGAGGGTTTAAAAAGTGGTTATTCAACATGCGGCCCGATCCAAATTACATTTTGAATCACTTTTGGTAGAGTCCAAAAAATCAATTTTCTGATGAAAAACGATGACCCCGGACCAGTCGAACGTTGAAAAAATGGTCAATATTGATGAAATTTTAACATTTAATCTTTTGACTTTAAATGATGGTTGGATGTGAGTTATTACTTTTTCAACTAAAATAAGTGTGTTTAAAGTCATTTCTGTGCCTGAAATTGGTCAAAATTGAAGATTTTGAGTAAGCAAAACTCTGTAAAAATGGCAATTTTGGTCACTGTGAGGGGTTAAAAAGTGGTTATTCAACATGAGGCCCAATCCAAATGACATTTTGAATCATTTTTGGTAGAGTCCAAAAAATCCTTTTTCTGATGAAAAACGATGACCCCGGACCAGTCGAACGTTGAAAAAATGGTCAATATTGATGAAATTTTAACATTTAATCTTTTGACTTTAAATGACGGTTGGATGTGAGTTATTACTTTTTCAACTAAAATAAGTGTGTTTAAAGTCATTTCTGTGCCTGAAATTGGTCAAAATTGAAGATTTTGAGTAAGCAAAACTCTGTAAAAATGGCAATTTTGGTCACTGTGAGGGTTTAAAAAGTGGTTATTCAACATGAGGCCCGATCCAAATGACATTTTGAATCATTTTTGGTAGAGTCCAAAAAATCCATTTTCTGATGAAAAACGATGACCCCGGACCAGTCGAACGTTGAAAAAATGGTCAATATTGATGAAATTTTAACATTTAATCTTTTGACTTTAAATGACGGTTGGATGTGAATTATTACTTTTTCAACTAAAATAAGTGTGTTTAAATTCATTTCTGTGCCTGAAATTGGTCAAAATTGAAGATTTTGAGTAAGCAAAACTCTGTAAAAATGGCAATTTTGGTCACTGTGAGGGTTTAAAAAGTGGTTATTCAACATGAGGCCTGATCCAAATGACATTTTGAATCATTTTTGGTAGAGTCCAAAAACATCAATTTTCTGATGAAAAACGATGACCCCGGACCAGTCGAACGTTGAAAAAATGGTCAATATTGATGAAATTTTAACATTTAATCTTTTGACTTTAAATGACGGTTGGATGTGAGTTATTACTTTTTCAACTAAAATAAGTGTGTTTAAAGTCATTTCTGTGCCTGAAATTGGTCAAAATTGAAGATTTTGAGTAAGCAAAACTCTGTAAAAATGACAATTTTGGTCACTGTGAGGGTTTAAAAAGTGGGTATTCAACATGAGGCCCGATCCAAATGACATTTTGAATCATTTTTGGAAGAGTCCAAAAAATCAATTTTCTGATGAAAAACGATGACCCCGGACCAGTCGAACATTGAAAAAATGATCAATATTGATGACATTTTAACATTTAATCTTTTGACTTTAAATGACGATTGGATGTGAGTTATTACTTTTTCAACTAAAATAAGTGTGTTTAAAGTCATTTCTGTGCTTGAAATTGGTCAAAATTGAAGATTTTGAGTAAGCAAAACTCTGTAAAAATGGCAATTTTGGTCACTGTGAGGGTTTAAAAAGTGGTTATTCAACATTAGGCCCGATCCAAATGACATTTTGAATCATTTTTGGTAGAGTCCAAAAAATCAATTTTCTGATGAAAAACGATTACCCCGGACCAGTCGAACGTTGAAAAAATGGTCAATATTGATGAAATTTTAACATTTAATCTTTTGACTTTAAATGACGGTTGGATGTGAGTTATTACTTTTTCAACTAAAATAAGTGTGTTTAAAGTCATTTCTGTGCCTGAAATTGGTCAAAATTGAAGATTTTGAGTAAGCAAAACTCTGTAAAAATGGCAATTTTGGTCACTGTGAGGGTTTAAAAAGTGGTTATTCAACATGAGGCCCGATCCAAATGACATTTTGAATCATTTTTGGTAGAGTCCAAAAAATCCATTTTCTGATGAAAAACGATGACCCCGGACCAGTCGAACGTTGAAAAAATGGTCAATATTGATGAAATTTTAACATTTAATCTTTTGACTTTAAATGACGGTTGGATGTGAGTTATTACTTTTTCAACTAAAATAAGTGTGTTTAAAGTCATTTCTGTGCCTGAAATTGGTCAAAATTGAAGATTTTGAGTAAGCAAAACTCTGTAAAAATGACAATTTTGGTCACTGTGAGGGTTTAAAAAGTGGTTATTCAACATGAGGCCCGATCCAAATGACATTTTGAATCATTTTTGGAAGAGTCCAAAAAATCCATTTTCTGATGAAAAACGATGACCCCAGACCAGTCGAACATTGAAAAAATGATCAATATTGATGAAATTTTAACATTTAATCTTTTGACTTTAAATGACGATTCGATGTGAGTTATTACTTTTTCAACTAAAATAATTGTGTTTAAAGTCATTTCTGTGCCTGAAATTGGTCAAAATTGAAGATTTTGAGTAAGCAAAACTCTGTAAAAATGGCAATTTTGGTCACTGTGAGGGTTTAAAAAGTGATTATTCAACATGAGGCCCGATCCAAATGACATTTTGAATCATTTTTGGTAGAGTCCAAAAAATCAATTTTCTGATGAAAAACGATGACCCCGGACCAGTCAAACGTTGAAAAAATGGTCAATACTGATGAAATTTTAACATTTAATCTTTTGACTTTAAATGATGGTTGGATGTGAGTTATTACTTTTTCAACTAAAATAAGTGTGTTTAAAGTCATTTCTGTGCCTGAAATTGGTCAAAATTGATGATTTTGAGTAAGCAAAACTCTGTAAAAATGGCAATTTTGGTCACTGTGAGGGTTTAAAAAGTGGTTATTCAACATGAGGCCCGATCCAAATGACATTTTGAATCATTTTTGGTAGAGTCCAAAAAATCCATTTTCTGATGAAAAACGATGACCCCGGACCAGTCGAACGTTGAAAAAATGGTCAATATTGATGAAATTTTAACATTTAATCTTTTGACTTTAAATGACGGTTGGATGTGAGTTATTACTTTTTCAACTAAAATAAGTGTGTTTAAAGTCATTTCTGTGCCTGAAATTGGTCAAAATTGAAGATTTTGAGTAAGCAAAACTCTGTAAAAATGGCAATTTTGGTCACTGTGAGGGTTTAAAAAGTGGTTATTCAACATGAGGCCCAATCCAAATGACATTTTGAATCATTTTTGGTAGAGTGCAAAAAATCAATTTTCTGATGAAAAACAATGACCCCGGACCAGTCGAACATTGAAAAAATGGTCAATATTGATGAAATTTTAACATTTAATCTTTTGACTTTAAATGATGGTTGGATGTGATTTATTACTTTTTCAACTAAAATAAGTGTGTTTAAAGTAATTTCTGTGCCTGAAATTGGTCAAAATTGAAGATTTTGAGTAAGCAAAACTCTGTAAAAATGGCAATTTTGGTCACTGTGAGGGTTTAAAAAGTGGTTATTCAACATGAGGCCCGATCCAAATGACATTTTGAATCATTTTTGGTAGAGTCCAAAAAATCAATTTTCTGATGAAAAACGATGACCCCGGACCAGTCGAACGTTGAAAAAATGGTCAATATTGATGAAATTTTAACATTTAATCTTTTGACTTTAAATGACGGTTGGATGTGAGTTATTACCTTTTCAACTAAAATAAGTGTGTTTAAAGTCATTTCTGTGCCTGAAATTGGTCAAAATTGAAGATTTTGAGTAAGCAAAACTCTGTAAAAATGGCAATTTTGGTCACTGTGAGGGTTTAAAAAGTGGTTATTCAACATGAGGCCCGATCCAAATGACATTTTGAATCAGTTTTGGAAGAGTCCAAAAAATCCATTTTCTGATGAAAAACGATGACCCCGGACCAGTCGAACGTTGAAAAAATGGTCAATATTGATGAAATTTTAACATTTAATCTTTTGACTTTAAATGACAGTTGGATGTGAGTTATTACTTTTTCAACTAAAATAAGTGTGTTTAAAGTCATTTCTGTGCCTGAAATTGGTCAAAATTGAAGATTTTGAGTAAGCAAAACTCTGTAAAAATGACAATTTTGGTCACTGTGAGGGTTTAAAAAGTGGTTATTCAACATGAGGCCTGATCCAAATGACATTTTGAATCATTTTTGGAAGAGTCCAAAAAATCCATTTTCTGATGAAAAACGATGACCCCGGACCAGTCGAACGTTGGAAAAATGGTCAATATTGATGAAATTTTAACATTTAATCTTTTGACTTTAAATGACGGTTGGATGTGAGTTATTACTTTTTCAACTAAAATAAGTGTGTTTAAAGTCATTTCTGTGCCTGAAATTGGTCAAAATTGAAGATTTTGAGTAAGCAAAACTCTGTAAAAATGGAAATTTTGGTCACTGTGAGGGTTTAAAAAGTGGTTATTCGACATGAGGCCCGATCCGAATGACATTTTGAATCAGTTTTGGAAGAGTCCAAAAAATCAATTTTCTGATAAAAAACGATGACCCCGGACCAGTCGAACGTTGAAAAAATGGTCAATATTGATGAAATTTTAACATTTAATCTTTTGACTTTAAATGACGGTTGGATGTGAGTTATTACTTTTTCAACTAAAATAAGTGTGTTTAAAGTCATTTCTGTGCCTGAAATTGGTCAAAATTGAAGATTTTGAGTAAGCAAAACTCTGTAAAAATGGCAATTTTGGTCACTGTGAGGGTTTAAAAAGTGGTTATTCAACATGAGGCCCGATCCAAATGACATTTTGAATCATTTTTGGTAGAGTCCAAAAAATCCATTTTCTGATGAAAAACGATGACCCCGGACCAGTCGAACGTTGAAAAAATGGTCAATATTGATGAAATTTTAACATTTAATCTTTTGACTTTAAATGACGGTTGGATGTGAGTTATTACTTTTTCAACTAAAATAAGTGTGTTTAAAGTCATTTCTGTGCCTGAAATTGGTCAAAATTGAAGATTTTGAGTAAGCAAAACTCTGTAAAAATGGCAATTTTGGTCACTGTGAGGGTTTAAAAAGTGGTTATTCAACATGAGGCCCGATCCAAATGACATTTTGAATCTTTTTTGGTAGAGTCCAAAAAATCAATTTTCTGATGAAAAACGATGACCCCGGACCAGTCGAACGTTGAAAAAATGGTCAATATTGATGAAATTTTAACATTTAATCTTTTGACTTTAAATGACGGTTGGATGTGAGTTATTACTTTTTCAACTAAAATAAGTGTGTTTAAAGTCATTTCTGTGCCTGAAATTGGTCAAAATTGAAGATTTTGAGTAAGCAAAACTCTGTAAAAATGGCAATTTTGGTCACTGTGAGGGTTTAAAAAGTGGTTATTCAACATGAGGCCCGATCCAAATGACATTTTGAATCAGTTTTGGAAGAGTCCAAAAAATCCATTTTCTGATGAAAAACGATGACCCCGGACCAGTCGAACGTTGAAAAAATGGTCAATATTGATGACATTTTAACATTTAATCTTTTGACTTTAAATGACGGTTGGATGTGAGTTATTACTTTTTCAACTAAAATAAGTGTGTTTAAAGTCATTTCTGTGCCTGAAATTGGTCAAAATTGAAGATTTTGAGTAAGCAAAACTCTGTAAAAATGACAATTTTGGTCACTGTGAGGGTTTAAAAAGTGGTTATTCAACATGAGGCCTGATCCAAATGACATTTTGAATCATTTTTGGAAGAGTCCAAAAAATCCATTTTCTGATGAAAAACGATGACCCCGGACCAGTCGAACATTGAAAAAATGATCAATATTGATGAAATTTTAACATTTAATCTTTTGACTTTAAATGACGATTGGATGTGAGTTATTACTTTTTCAACTAAAATAAGTGTGTTTAAAGTCATTTCTGTGCCTGAAATTGGTCAAAATTGAAGATTTTGAGTAAGCAAAACTCTGTAAAAATGGCAATTTTGGTCACTGTGAGGGTTTAAAAAGTGGTTATTCAACATGAGGCCCGATCCAAATGACATTTTGAATCATTTTTGGTAGAGTCCAAAAAATCAATTTTCTGATGAAAAACGATGACCCCGGACCAGTCGAACGTTGAAAAAATGGTCAATATTGATGAAATTTTAACATTTAATCTTTTGACTTTAAATGACGGTTGGATGTGAGTTATTACTTTTTCAACTAAAATAAGTGTGTTTAAAGTCATTTCTGTGCCTGAAATTGGTCAAAATTGAAGATTTTGAGTAAGCAAAACTCTGTAAAAATGGCAATTTTGGTCACTGTGAGGGTTTAAAAAGTGGTTATTCAACATGAGGCCCAATCCAAATGACATTTTGAATCATTTTTGGTAGAGTCCAAAAAATCAATTTTCTGATGAAAAACAATGACCCCGGACCAGTCGAACGTTGAAAAAATGGTCAATATTGATGAAATTTTAACATTTAATCTTTTGACTTTAAATGATGGTTGGATGTGAGTTATTACTTTTTCAACTAAAATAAGTGTGTTTAAAGTCATTTCTGTGCCTGAAATTGGTCAAAATTGAAGATTTTGAGTAAGCAAAACTCTGTAAAAATGGCAATTTTGGTCACTGTGAGGGTTTAAAAAGTGGTTATTCAACATGCGGCCCGATCCAAATTACATTTTGAATCACTTTTGGTAGAGTCCAAAAAATCAATTTTCTGATGAAAAACGATGACCCCGGACCAGTCGAACGTTGAAAAAATGGTCAATATTGATGAAATTTTAACATTTAATCTTTTGACTTTAAATGATGGTTGGATGTGAGTTATTACTTTTTCAACTAAAATAAGTGTGTTTAAAGTCATTTCTGTGCCTGAAATTGGTCAAAATTGAAGATTTTGAGTAAGCAAAACTCTGTAAAAATGGCAATTTTGGTCACTGTGAGGGGTTAAAAAGTGGTTATTCAACATGAGGCCCGATCCAAATGACATTTTGAATCATTTTTGGTAGAGTCCAAAAAATCCTTTTTCTGATGAAAAACGATGACCCCGGACCAGTCGAACGTTGAAAAAATGGTCAATATTGATGAAATTTTAACATTTAATCTTTTGACTTTAAATGACGGTTGGATGTGAGTTATTACTTTTTCAACTAAAATAAGTGTGTTTAAAGTCATTTCTGTGCCTGAAATTGGTCAAAATTGAAGATTTTGAGTAAGCAAAACTCTGTAAAAATGGCAATTTTGGTCACTGTGAGGGTTTAAAAAGTGGTTATTCAACATGAGGCCCGATCCAAATGACATTTTGAATCATTTTTGGTAGAGTCCAAAAAATCCATTTTCTGATGAAAAACGATGACCCCGGACCAGTCGAACGTTGAAAAAATGGTCAATATTGATGAAATTTTAACATTTAATCTTTTGACTTTAAATGACGGTTGGATGTGAATTATTACTTTTTCAACTAAAATAAGTGTGTTTAAATTCATTTCTGTGCCTGAAATTGGTCAAAATTGAAGATTTTGAGTAAGCAAAACTCTGTAAAAATGGCAATTTTGGTCACTGTGAGGGTTTAAAAAGTGGTTATTCAACATGAGGCCTGATCCAAATGACATTTTGAATCATTTTTGGTAGAGTCCAAAAACATCAATTTTCTGATGAAAAACGATGACCCCGGACCAGTCGAACGTTGAAAAAATGGTCAATATTGATGAAATTTTAACATTTAATCTTTTGACTTTAAATGACGGTTGGATGTGAGTTATTACTTTTTCAACTAAAATAAGTGTGTTTAAAGTCATTTCTGTGCCTGAAATTGGTCAAAATTGAAGATTTTGAGTAAGCAAAACTCTGTAAAAATGACAATTTTGGTCACTGTGAGGGTTTAAAAAGTGGGTATTCAACATGAGGCCCGATCCAAATGACATTTTGAATCATTTTTGGAAGAGTCCAAAAAATCAATTTTCTGATGAAAAACGATGACCCCGGACCAGTCGAACATTGAAAAAATGATCAATATTGATGACATTTTAACATTTAATCTTTTGACTTTAAATGACGATTGGATGTGAGTTATTACTTTTTCAACTAAAATAAGTGTGTTTAAAGTCATTTCTGTGCTTGAAATTGGTCAAAATTGAAGATTTTGAGTAAGCAAAACTCTGTAAAAATGGCAATTTTGGTCACTGTGAGGGTTTAAAAAGTGGTTATTCAACATTAGGCCCGATCCAAATGACATTTTGAATCATTTTTGGTAGAGTCCAAAAAATCAATTTTCTGATGAAAAACGATTACCCCGGACCAGTCGAACGTTGAAAAAATGGTCAATATTGATGAAATTTTAACATTTAATCTTTTGACTTTAAATGACGGTTGGATGTGAGTTATTACTTTTTCAACTAAAATAAGTGTGTTTAAAGTCATTTCTGTGCCTGAAATTGGTCAAAATTGAAGATTTTGAGTAAGCAAAACTCTGTAAAAATGGCAATTTTGGTCACTGTGAGGGTTTAAAAAGTGGTTATTCAACATGAGGCCCGATCCAAATGACATTTTGAATCATTTTTGGTAGAGTCCAAAAAATCCATTTTCTGATGAAAAACGATGACCCCGGACCAGTCGAACGTTGAAAAAATGGTCAATATTGATGAAATTTTAACATTTAATCTTTTGACTTTAAATGACGGTTGGATGTGAGTTATTACTTTTTCAACTAAAATAAGTGTGTTTAAAGTCATTTCTGTGCCTGAAATTGGTCAAAATTGAAGATTTTGAGTAAGCAAAACTCTGTAAAAATGACAATTTTGGTCACTGTGAGGGTTTAAAAAGTGGTTATTCAACATGAGGCCCGATCCAAATGACATTTTGAATCATTTTTGGAAGAGTCCAAAAAATCCATTTTCTGATGAAAAACGATGACCCCAGACCAGTCGAACATTGAAAAAATGATCAATATTGATGAAATTTTAACATTTAATCTTTTGACTTTAAATGACGATTCGATGTGAGTTATTACTTTTTCAACTAAAATAATTGTGTTTAAAGTCATTTCTGTGCCTGAAATTGGTCAAAATTGAAGATTTTGAGTAAGCAAAACTCTGTAAAAATGGCAATTTTGGTCACTGTGAGGGTTTAAAAAGTGATTATTCAACATGAGGCCCGATCCAAATGACATTTTGAATCATTTTTGGTAGAGTCCAAAAAATCAATTTTCTGATGAAAAACGATGACCCCGGACCAGTCAAACGTTGAAAAAATGGTCAATACTGATGAAATTTTAACATTTAATCTTTTGACTTTAAATGATGGTTGGATGTGAGTTATTACTTTTTCAACTAAAATAAGTGTGTTTAAAGTCATTTCTGTGCCTGAAATTGGTCAAAATTGATGATTTTGAGTAAGCAAAACTCTGTAAAAATGGCAATTTTGGTCACTGTGAGGGTTTAAAAAGTGGTTATTCAACATGAGGCCCGATCCAAATGACATTTTGAATCATTTTTGGTAGAGTCCAAAAAATCCATTTTCTGATGAAAAACGATGACCCCGGACCAGTCGAACGTTGAAAAAATGGTCAATATTGATGAAATTTTAACATTTAATCTTTTGACTTTAAATGACGGTTGGATGTGAGTAATTACTTTTTCAACTAAAATAAGTGTGTTTAAAGTCATTTCTGTGCCTGAAATCGGTCAAAATTGAAGATTTTGAGTAAGCAAAACTCTGTAAAAATGGCAATTTTGGTCACTGTGAGGGTTTAAAAAGTGGTTATTCAACATGAGGCCCGATCCAAATGACATTTTGAATCAGTTTTGGTAGAGTCCAAAAAATCAATTTTCTGATGAAAAACGATGACCCCGGACCAGTCGAACGTTGAAAAAATGGTCAATATTGATGAAATTTTAACATTTAATCTTTTGACTTTAAATGACGGTTGGATGTGAGTTATTACTTTTTCAACTAAAATAAGTGTGTTTAAAGTAATTTCTGTGCCTGAAATTGGTCAAAATTGAAGATTTTGAGTAAGCAAAACTCTGTAAAAATGGCAATTTTGGTCATTGTGAGGGTTTAAAAAGTGGTTATTCAACATGAGGCCCGATCCAAATGACATTTTGAATCATTTTTGGTAGAGTCCAAAAAATCAATTTTCTGATGAAAAACGATGACCCCGGACCAGTCGAACGTTGAAAAAATGGTAAATATTGATGAAATTTTAACATTTAATCTTTTGACTTTAAATGACGGTTGGATGTGAGTTATTACTTTTTCAACTAAAATAAGTGTGTTTAAAGTCATTTCTGTGCCTGAAACTGGTCAAAATTGAAGATTTTGAGTAAGCAAAAATCTGTAAAAATGGCAATTTTGGTCACTGTGAGGGTTTAAAAAGTGGTTATTCAACATGAGGCCCGATCCAAATGACATTTTGAATCATTTTTGGTAGAGTCCAAAAAATCAATTTTCTGATGAAAAACGATGACCCCGGACCAGTCGAACGTTGAAAAAATGGTCAATATTGATGAAATTTTAACATTTAATCTTTTGACTTTAAATGACGGTTGGATGTGAGTTATTACTTTTTCAACTAAAATAAGTGTGTTTAAAGTCATTTCTGTGCCTGAAATTGGTCAAAATTGAAGATTTTGAGTAAGCAAAACTCTGTAAAAATGGCAATTTTGGTCACTGTGAGGGTTTAAAAAGTGGTTATTCAACATGAGGCCCGATCCAAATGACATTTTGAATCAGTTTTGGAAGAGTCCAAAAAATCAATTTTCTGATAAAAAACGATGACCCCGGACCAGTCGAACGTTGAAAAAATGGTCAATATTGATGAAATTTTAACATTTAATCTTTTGACTTTAAATGACGGTTGGATGTGAGTTATTACTTTTTCAACTAAAATAAGTGTGTTTAAAGTCATTTCTGTGCCTGAAATTGGTCAAAATTGAAGATTTTGAGTAAGCAAAACTCTGTAAAAATGAAAATTTTGGTCACTGTGAGGGTTTAAAAAGTGGTTATTCAACATGAGGCCCGATCCAAATGACATTTTGAATCATTTTTGGTAGAGTCCAAAAAATCAATTTTCTGATGAAAAACGATGACCCCGGACCAGTCGAACGTTGAAAAAATGGTCAATATTGATGAAATTTACACATTTAATCTTTTGACTTTAAATGACGGTTGGATGTGAGTTATTACTTTTTCAAGTAAAATAAGTGTGTTTAAAGTCATTTCTGTGCCTGAAATTGGTCAAAATTGAAGATTTTGAGTAAGCAAAACTCTGTAAAAAAGGCAATTTTGGTCACTGTGAGGGTTTAAAAAGTGGTCATTCAACATGAGGCCCGATCCAAATGACATTTTGAATCATTTTTGGTAGAGTCCAAAAAATCAATTTTCTGATGAAAAACGATGACCCCGGACCAGTCGAACGTTGAAAAAATGGTCAATATTGATGAAATTTTAACATTTAATCTTTTGACTTTAAATGATGGTTGGATGTGAGTTATTACTTTTTCAACTAAAATAAGTGTGTTTAAAGTCATTTCTGTGCGTGAAATTGGTCAAAATTGAAGATTTTGAGTAAGCAAAACTCTGTAAAAATGGCAATTTTGGTCACTGTGAGGGTTTAAAAAGTGGTTATTCAACATGAGGCCCGATCCAAATGACATTTTGAATCATTTTTGGTAGAGTCCAAAAAATCCATTTTCTGATGAAAAACGATGACCCCGGACCAGTCGAACGTTGAAAAAATGGTCAATATTGATCAAATTTTAACATTTAATCTTTTGACTTTAAATGACGGTTGGATGTGAGTTATTACTTTTTCAACTAAAATAAGTGTGTATAAGTCATTTCTGTGCCTGAAATTGGTCAAAATTGAAGATTTTGAGTAAGCAAAACTCTGTAAAAATGGCAATTTTGGTCACTGTGAGGGTTTAAAAAGTGGTTATTCAACATGAGGCCCGATCCAAATGACATTTTGAATCAGTTTTGGAAGAGTCCAAAAAATCCATTTTCTGATAAAAAACGATGACCCCGGACCAGTCGAACGTTGAAAAAATGGTCAATATTGATGAAATTTTAACATTTAATCTTTTGACTTTAAATGACGGTTGGATGTGAGTTATTACTTTTTCAACTAAAATAAGTGTGTTTAAAGTCATTTCTGTGCCTGAAATTGGTCAAAATTGAAGATTTTGAGTAAGCAAAACTCTGTAAAAATGGCAATTTTGGTCACTGTGAGGGTTTAAAAAGTGGTTATTCAACATGAGGCCCGATCCAAATGACATTTTGAATCATTTTTGGTAGAGTCCAAAAAATCCATTTTCTGATGAAAAACGATGACCCCGGATCAGTCGAACGTTGAAAAAATGGTCAATATTGATGACCCTTTAACATTTAATCTTTTGACTTTAAATGACGGTTGGATGTGAGTTATTACTTTTTCAACTAAAATAAGTGTGTTTAAAGTCATTTCTGTGCCTGAAATTGGTCAAAATTGAAGATTTTGAGTAAGCAAAACTCTGTAAAAATGACAATTTTGGTCACTGTGAGGGTTTAAAAAGTGGTTATTCAACATGAGGCCCGATCCAAATGACATTTTGAATCATTTTTGGAAGAGTCCAAAAAATCCATTTTCTGATGAAAAACGATGACCCCGGACCAGTCGAACATTGAAAAAATGATCAATATTGATGAAATTTTAACATTTAATCTTTTGACTTTAAATGACGATTGGATGTGAGTTATTACTTTTTCAACTAAAATAAGTGTGTTTAAAGTCATTTCTGTGCCTGAAATTGGTCAAAATTGAAGATTTTGAGTAAGCAAAACTCTGTAAAAATGGCAATTTTGGTCACTGTGAGGGTTTAAAAAGTGGTTATTCAACATGAGGCCCGATCCAAATGACATTTTGAATCATTTTTGGTAGAGTCCAAAAAATCAATTTTCTGATGAAAAACGATGACCCCGGACCAGTCGAACGTTGAAAAAATGGTCAATATTGATGAAATTTTAACATTTAATCTTTTGACTTTAAATGACGGTTGGATGTGAGTTATTACTTTTTCAACTAAAATAAGTGTGTTTAAAGTCATTTCTGTGCCTGAAATTGGTCAAAATTGAAGATTTTGAGTAAGCAAAACTCTGTAAAAATGGCAATTTTGGTCACTGTGAGGGTTTAAAAAGTGGTTATTCAACATGAGGCCCGATCCAAATGACATTTTGAATCATTTTTGGTAGAGTCCAAAAAATCCATTTTCTGATGAAAAACAATGACCCCGGACCAGTCGAACGTTGAAAAAATGGTCAAGATTGATGAAATTTTAACATTTAATCTTTTGACTTTAAATGGCGGTTGGATGTGAGTAATTACTTTTTCAACTAAAATAAGTGTGTTTAAAGTCATTTCTGTGCCTGAAATCGGTCAAAATTGAAGATTTTGAGTAAGCAAAACTCTGTAAAAATGGCAATTTTGGTCACTGTGAGGGTTTAAAAAGTGGTTATTCAAAATGAGGCCCGATCCAAATGACATTTTGAATCATTTTTGGTAGAGTCCAAAAAATCAATTTTCTGATGAAAAACGATGACCCCGGACCAGTCGAACGTTGAAAAAATGGTCAATATTGATGAAATTTTAACATTTAATCTTTTGACTTTAAATGACGGTTGGATGTGAGTTATTACTTTTTCAACTAAAATAAGTGTGTTTAAAGTCATTTCTGTGCCTGAAATTGGTCAAAATTGAAGATTTTGAGTAAGCAAAACTCTGTAAAAATGGCAATTTTGGTCACTGTGAGGGTTTAAAAAGTGGTTATTCAACATGAGGCCCGATCCAAATGACATTTTGAATCATTTTTGGTAGAGTCCAAAAAATCAATTTTCTGATGAAAAACGATGACCCCGGACCAGTCGAACGTTGAAAAAATGGTCAATATTGATGAAATTTTAACATTTAATCTTTTGACTTTAAATGGCGGTTGGATGTGAGTAATTACTTTTTCAACTAAAATAAGTGTGTTTAAAGTCAGTTCTGTGCCTGAAATTGGTCAAAATTGAAGATTTTGAGTAAGCAAAACTCTGTAAAAATGACAATTTTGGTCACTGTGAGGGTTTAAAAAGTGGTTATTCAACATGAGGCCCGATCCAAATGACATTTTGAATCATTTTTGGAAGAGTCCAAAAAATCCATTTTCTGATGAAAAACGATGACCCCGGACCAGTCGAACATTGAAAAAATGATCAATATTGATGAAATTTTAACATTTAATCTTTTGACTTAAATGACGATTGGATGTGAGTTATTACTTTTTCAACTAAAATAAGTGTGTTTAAAGTCATTTCTGTGCCTGAAATTGGTCAAAATTGAACATTTTGAGTAAGCAAAACTCTGTAAAAATGGCAATTTTGGTCACTGTGAGGGTTTAAAAAGTGGTTATTCAACATGAGGCCCGATCCAAATGACATTTTGAATCATTTTTGGTAGAGTCCAAAAAATCAATTTTCTGATGAAAAACGATGACCCCGGACCAGTCGAACGTTGAAAAAATGGTCAATATTGATGAAATTTTAACATTTAATCTTTTGACTTTAAATGACGGTTGGATGTGAGTTATTACTTTTTCAACTAAAATAAGTGTGTTTAAAGTCATTTCTGTGCCTGAAATTGGTCAAAATTGAAGATTTTGAGTAAGCAAAACTCTGTAAAAATGGCAATTTTGGTCACTGTGAGGGTTTAAAAAGTGGTTATTCAACATGAGGCCCGATCCAAATGACATTTTGAATCATTTTTGGTAGAGTCCAAAAAATCAATTTTCTGATGAAAAACGATGACCCCGGACCAGTCGAACGTTGAAAAAATGGTCAATATTGATAAAATTTTAACATTTAATCTTTTGACTTTAAATGATGGTTGGATGTGAGTTATTACTTTTTCAACTAAAATAAGTGTGTTTAAAGTCATTTCTGTGCCTGAAATTGGTCAAAATTGAAGATTTTGAGTAAGCAAAACTCTGTAAAAATGGCAATTTTGGTCACTGTGAGGGTTTAAAAAGTGGTTATTCAACATGAGGCCCGATCCAAATGACATTTTGAATCAGTTTTGGAAGAGTCCAAAAAATCCATTTTCTGATGAAAAACGATGACCCCGGACCAGTCGAACGTTGAAAAAATGGTCAATATTGATGAAATTTTAACATTTAATCTTTTGACTTT
Organism: Lissotriton vulgaris; assembly: GCF_964263255.1. Lineage (NCBI taxonomy): Eukaryota > Metazoa > Chordata > Amphibia > Caudata > Salamandridae > Lissotriton > Lissotriton vulgaris. The sequence continues at coordinate 25,390 of NW_028247514.1, read as the reverse complement.
AAATGACGGTTGGATGTGAGTTATTACTTTTTCAACTAAAATAAGTGTGTTTAAAGTCATTTCTGTGCCTGAAATTTATCAAAATTGAAGATTTTGAGTAAGCAAAACTCTGTAAAAATGGCAATTTTGGTCACTGTGAGGGTTTAAAAAGTGGTTATTCAACATGAGGCCCGATCCAAATGACATTTTGATTCATTTTTGGAAGAGTCCAAAAAATATATATTTTTCTGATGAAAAACGATGACCCCGGACCAGTCGAACATTGAAAAAATGGTCAATATTGATGAAATTTTAACATTTAATCTTTTGACTTTAAATGACGGTTGGATGTGAGTTATTACTTTTTCAACTAAAATAAGTGTGTTTAAAGTCATTTCTGTGCCTGAAATTGGTCAAAATTGAAGATTTTGAGTAAGCAAAACTCTGTAAAAATGGCAATTTTGGTCACTGTGAGGGTTTAAAAAGTGGTTATTCAACATGAGGCCCAATCCAAATGACATTTTGAATCATTTTTGGTAGAGTGCAAAAAATCAATTTTCTGATGAAAAACAATAACCCCGGACCAGTCGAACATTGAAAAAATGGTCAATATTGATGAAATTTTAACATTTAATCTTTTGACTTTAAATGACGGTTGGATGTGATTTATTACTTTTTCAACTAAAATAAGTGTGTTTAAAGTCATTTCTGTGCCTGAAATTGGTCAAAATTGAAGATTTTGAGTAAGCAAAACTCTGTAAAAATGGCAATTTTGGTCACTGTGAGGGTTTAAAAAGTGGTTATTCAACATGAGGCCCGATCCAAATGACATTTTGAATCATTTTTGGTAGAGTCCAAAAAATCAATTTTCTGATGAAAAACGATGACCCCGGACCAGTCGAACGTTGAAAAAATGGTCAATATTGATGAAATTTTAACATTTAATCTTTTGACTTTAAATGACGGTTGGATGTGAGTTATTACTTTTTCAACTAAAATAAGTGTGTTTAAAGTCATTTCTGTGCCTGAAATTGGTCAAAATTGAACATTTTGAGTAAGCAAAACTCTGTAAAAATGGCAATTTTGGTCACTGTGAGGGTTTAAAAAGTGGTTATTCAACATGAGGCCCGATCCAAATGACATTTTGAATCATTTTTGGTAGAGTCCAAAAAATCAATTTTCTGATGAAAAACGATGACCCCGGACCAGTCGAACGTTGAAAAAATGGTCAATATTGATGAAATTTTAACATTTAATCTTTTGACTTTAAATGACGGTTGGATGTGAGTTATTACTTTTTCAACTAAAATAAGTGTGTTTAAAGTCATTTCTGTGCCTGAAATTGGTCAAAATTGAAGATTTGAGTAAGCAAAACTCTGTAAAAATGGCAATTTTGGTCACTGTGAGGGTTTAAAAAGTGGTTATTCAACATGAGGCCCGATCCAAATGACATTTTGAATCATTTTTGGTAGAGTCCAAAAAATCAATTTTCTGATGAAAAACGATGACCCCGGACCAGTCGAACGTTGAAAAAATGGTCAATATTGATAAAATTTTAACATTTAATCTTTTGACTTTAAATGATGGTTGGATGTGAGTTATTACTTTTTCAACTAAAATAAGTGTGTTTAAAGTCATTTCTGTGCCTGAAATTGGTCAAAATTGAAGATTTTGAGTAAGCAAAACTCTGTAAAAATGGCAATTTTGGTCACTGTGAGGGTTTAAAAAGTGGTTATTCAACATGAGGCCCGATCCAAATGACATTTTGAATCACTTTTGGTAGAGTCCAAAAAATCAATTTTCTGATGAAAAACGATGACCAGTCGAACGTTGAAAAAATGGTCAATATTGATGAAATTTTAACATTTAATCTTTTGACTTTAAATGATGGTTGGATGTGAGTTATTACTTTTTCAACTAAAATAAGTGTGTTTAAAGTCATTTCTGTGCCTGAAATTGGTCAAAATTGAAGATTTTGAGTAAGCAAAACTCTGTAAAAATGGCAATTTTGGTCACTGTGAGGGTTTAAAAAGTGGTTATTCAACATGAGGCCCGATCCAAATGACATTTTGAATCAGTTTTGGAAGAGTCCAAAAAATCAATTTTCTGATAAGAAACGATGACCCCGGACCAGTCGAACGTTGAAAAAATGGTCAATATTGATGAAATTTTAACATTTAATCTTTTGACTTTAAATGACGGTTGGATGTGAGTTATTACTTTTTCAACTAAAATAAGTGTGTTTAAAGTCATTTCTGTGCCTGAAATTGGTCAAAATTGAAGATTTTGAGTAAGCAAAACTCTGTAAAAATGGCAATTTTGTCACTGTGAGGGTTTAAAAAGTGGTTATTCAACATGAGGCCCGATCCAAATGACATTTTGAATCAGTTTTGGAAGAGTCCAAAAAATCCATTTTCTGATGAAAAACGATGACCCCGGACCAGTCGAACGTTGAAAAAATGGTCAATATTGATGAAATTTTAACATTTAATCTTTTGACTTTAAATGATGGTTGGATGTGAGTTATTACTTTTTCAACTAAAATAAGTGTGTTTAAAGTCATTTCTGTGCCTGAAATTTATCAAAATTGAAGATTTTGAGTAAGCAAAACTCTGTAAAAATGGCAATTTTGGTCACTGTGAGGGTTTAAAAAGTGGTTATTCAACATGAGGCCCGATCCAAATGACATTTTGATTCATTTTTGGAAGAGTCCAAAAAATATATTTTTTTCTGATGAAAAACGATGACCCCGGACCAGTCGAACATTGAAAAAATGGTCAATATTGATGAAATTTTAACATTTAATCTTTTGACTTTAAATGACGGTTGGATGTGAGTTATTACTTTTTCAACTAAAATAAGTGTGTTTAAAGTCATTTCTGTGCCTGAAATTGGTCAAAATTGAAGATTTTGAGTAAGCAAAACTCTGTAAAAATGGCAATTTTGGTCACTGTGAGGGTTTAAAAAGTGGTTATTCAACATGAGGCCCAATCCAAATGACATTTTGAATCATTTTTGGTAGAGTGCAAAAAATCAATTTTCTGATGAAAAACAATGACCCCGGACCAGTCGAACATTGAAAAAATGGTCAATATTGATGAAATTTTAACATTTAATCTTTTGACTTTAAATGACGGTTGGATGTGATTTATTACTTTTTCAACTAAAATAAGTGTGTATAAAGTAATTTCTGTGCCTGAAATTGGTCAAAATTGAAGATTTTGAGTAAGCAAAACTCTGTAAAAATGGCAATTTTGGTCACTGTGAGGGTTTAAAAAGTGGTTATTCAACATGAGGCCCGATCCAAATGACATTTTGAATCATTTTTGGTAGAGTCCAAAAAATCAATTTTCTGATGAAAAACGATGACCCCGGACCAGTCGAACGTTGAAAAAATGGTCAATATTGATGAAATTTTAACATTTAATCTTTTGACTTTAAATGACGGTTGGATGTGAGTTATTACCTTTTCAACTAAAATAAGTGTGTTTAAAGTCATTTCTGTGCCTGAAATTGGTCAAAATTGAAGATTTTGAGTAAGCAAAACTCTGTAAAAATTGCAATTTTGGTCACTGTGAGGGTTTAAAAAGTGGTTATTCAACATGAGGCCCGATCCAAATGACATTTTGAATCAGTTTTGGAAGAGTCCAAAAAATCCATTTTCTGATGAAAAACGATGACCCCGGACCAGTCGAACGTTGAAAAAATGGTCAATATTGATGAAATTTTAACATTTAATCTTTTGACTTTAAATGACAGTTGGATGTGAGTTATTACTTTTTCAACTAAAATAAGTGTGTTTAAAGTCATTTCTGTGCCTGAAATTGGTCAAAATTGAAGATTTTGAGTAAGCAAAACTCTGTAAAAATGACAATTTTGGTCACTGTGAGGGTTTAAAAAGTGGTTATTCAACATGAGGCCCGATCCGAATGACATTTTGAATCAGTTTTGGAAGAGTCCAAAAAATCAATTTTCTGATAAAAAACGATGACCCCGGACCAGTCGAACGTTGAAAAAATGGTCAATATTGATGAAATTTTAACATTTAATCTTTTGACTTTAAATGACGGTTGGATGTGAGTTATTACTTTTTCAACTAAAATAAGTGTGTTTAAAGTCATTTCTGTGCCTGAAATTGGTCAAAATTGAAGATTTTGAGTAAGCAAAACTCTGTAAAAATGGCAATTTTGGTCACTGTGAGGGTTTAAAAAGTGGTTATTCAACATGAGGCCCGATCCAAATGACATTTTGTATCATTTTTGGTAGAGTCCAAAAAATCCATTTTCTGATGAAAAACGATGACCCCGGACCAGTCGAACGTTGAAAAAATGGTCAATATTGATGAAATTTTAACATTTAATCTTTTGACTTTAAATGACGGTTGGATGTGAGTTATTACTTTTTCAACTAAAATAAGTGTGTTTAAAGTCATTTCTGTGCCTGAAATTGGTCAAAATTGAAGATTTTGAGTAAGCAAAACTCTGTAAAAATGGCAATTTTGGTCACTGTGAGGGTTTAAAAAGTGGTTATTCAACATGAGGCCCGATCCAAATGACATTTTGAATCTTTTTTGGTAGAGTCCAAAAAATCAATTTTCTGATGAAAAACGATGACCCCGGACCAGTCGAACGTTGAAAAAATGGTCAATATTGATGAAATTTTAACATTTAATCTTTTGACTTTAAATGACGGTTGGATGTGAGTTATTACTTTTTCAACTAAAATAAGTGTGTTTAAAGTCATTTCTGTGCCTGAAATTGGTCAAAATTGAAGATTTTGAGTAAGCAAAACTCTGTAAAAATGGCAATTTTGGTCACTGTGAGGGTTTAAAAAGTGGTTATTCAACATGAGGCCCGATCCAAATGACATTTTGAATCAGTTTTGGAAGAGTCCAAAAAATCCATTTTCTGATGAAAAACGATGACCCCGGACCAGTCGAACGTTGAAAAAATGGTCAATATTGATGACATTTTAACATTTAATCTTTTGACTTTAAATGACGGTTGGATGTGAGTTATTACTTTTTCAACTAAAATAAGTGTGTTTAAAGTCATTTCTGTGCCTGAAATTGGTCAAAATTGAAGATTTTGAGTAAGCAAAACTCTGTAAAAATGACAATTTTGGTCACTGTGAGGGTTTAAAAAGTGGTTATTCAACATGAGGCCTGATCCAAATGACATTTTGAATCATTTTTGGAAGAGTCCAAAAAATCCATTTTCTGATGAAAAACGATGACCCCGGACCAGTCGAACATTGAAAAAATGATCAATATTGATGAAATTTTAACATTTAATCTTTTGACTTTAAATGACGATTGGATGTGAGTTATTACTTTTTCAACTAAAATAAGTGTGTTTAAAGTCATTTCTGTGCCTGAAATTGGTCAAAATTGAAGATTTTGAGTAAGCAAAACTCTGTAAAAATGGCAATTTTGGTCACTGTGAGGGTTTAAAAAGTGGTTATTCAACATGAGGCCCGATCCAAATGACATTTTGAATCATTTTTGGTAGAGTCCAAAAAATCAATTTTCTGATGAAAAACGATGACCCCGGACCAGTCGAACGTTGAAAAAATGGTCAATATTGATGAAATTTTAACATTTAATCTTTTGACTTTAAATGACGGTTGGATGTGAGTTATTACTTTTTCAACTAAAATAAGTGTGTTTAAAGTCATTTCTGTGCCTGAAATTGGTCAAAATTGAAGATTTTGAGTAAGCAAAACTCTGTAAAAATGGCAATTTTGGTCACTGTGAGGGTTTAAAAAGTGGTTATTCAACATGAGGCCCGATCCAAATGACATTTTGAATCATTTTTGGTAGAGTCCAAAAAATCCTTTTTCTGATGAAAAACGATGACCCCGGACCAGTCGAACGTTGAAAAAATGGTCAATATTGATGAAATTTTAACATTTAATCTTTTGACTTTAAATGATGGTTGGATGTGAGTTATTACTTTTTCAACTAAAATAAGTGTGTTTAAAGTCATTTCTGTGCCTGAAATTGGTCAAAATTGAAGATTTTGAGTAAGCAAAACTCTGTAAAAATGGCAATTTTGGTCACTGTGAGGGTTTAAAAAGTGGTTATTCAACATGAGGCCCGATCCAAATGACATTTTGAATCATTTTTGGTAGAGTCCAAAAAATCCATTTTCTGATGAAAAACGATGACCCCGGACCAGTCGAACGTTGAAAAAATGGTCAATATTGATGAAATTTTAACATTTAATCTTTTGACTTTAAATGACGGTTGGATGTGAATTATTACTTTTTCAACTAAAATAAGTGTGTTTAAATTCATTTCTGTGCCTGAAATTGGTCAAAATTGAAGATTTTGAGTAAGCAAAACTCTGTAAAAATGGCAATTTTGGTCACTGTGAGGGTTTAAAAAGTGGTTATTCAACATGAGGCCTGATCCAAATGACATTTTGAATCATTTTTGGTAGAGTCCAAAAACATCAATTTTCTGATGAAAAACGATGACCCCGGACCAGTCGAACGTTGAAAAAATGGTCAATATTGATGAAATTTTAACATTTAATCTTTTGACTTTAAATGACGGTTGGATGTGAGTTATTACTTTTTCAACTAAAATAAGTGTGTTTAAAGTCATTTCTGTGCCTGAAATTGGTCAAAATTGAAGATTTTGAGTAAGCAAAACTCTGTAAAAATGACAATTTTGGTCACTGTGAGGGTTTAAAAAGTGGGTATTCAACATGAGGCCCGATCCAAATGACATTTTGAATCATTTTTGGAAGAGTCCAAAAAATCCATTTTCTGATGAAAAACGATGACCCCGGACCAGTCGAACATTGAAAAAATGATCAATATTGATGACATTTTAACATTTAATCTTTTGACTTTAAATGACGATTGGATGTGAGTTATTACTTTTTCAACTAAAATAAGTGTGTTTAAAGTCATTTCTGTGCCTGAAATTGGTCAAAATTGAAGATTTTGAGTAAGCAAAACTCTGTAAAAATGGCAATTTTGGTCACTGTGAGGGTTTAAAAAGTGGTTATTCAACATTAGGCCCGATCCAAATGACATTTTGAATCATTTTTGGTAGAGTCCAAAAAATCAATTTTCTGATGAAAAACGATTACCCCGGACCAGTCGAACGTTGAAAAAATGGTCAATATTGATGAAATTTTAACATTTAATCTTTTGACTTTAAATGAAGGTTGGATGTGAGTTATTACTTTTTCAACTAAAATAAGTGTGTTTAAAGTCATTTCTGTGCCTGAAATTGGTCAAAATTGAAGATTTTGAGTAAGCAAAACTCTGTAAAAATGGCAATTTTGGTCACTGTGAGGGTTTAAAAAGTGGTTATTCAACATGAGGCCCGATCCAAATGACATTTTGAATCATTTTTGGTAGAGTCCAAAAAATCAATTTTCTGATGAAAAACGATGACCCCGGACCAGTCGAAGGTTGAAAAAATGGTCAATATTGATGAAATTTTAACATTTAATCTTTTGACTTTAAATGACGGTTGGATGTGAGTTATTACTTTTTCAACTAAAATAAGTGTGTTTAAAGTCATTTCTGTGCCTGAAATTGGTCAAAATTGAAGATTTTGAGTAAGCAAAACTCTGTAAAAATGGCAATTTTGGTCACTGTGAGGGTTTAAAAAGTGGTTATTCAACATGAGGCCCGATCCAAATGACATTTTGAATCATTTTTGGTAGAGTCCAAAAAATCAATTTTCTGATGAAAAACGATGACCCCGGACCAGTCGAACGTTGAAAAAATGGTCAATATTGATGAAATTTTAACATTTAATCTTTTGACTTTAAATGACGGTTGGATGTGAGTTATTACTTTTTCAACTAAAATAAGTGTGTTTAAAGTCATTTCTGTGCCTGAAATTGGTCAAAATTGAAGATTTTGAGTAAGCAAAACTCTGTAAAAATGGCAATTTTGGTCACTGTGAGGGTTTAAAAAGTGGTTATTCAACATGAGGCCCGATCCAAATGACATTTTGAATCATTTTTGGTAGAGTCCAAAAAATCAATTTTCTGATGAAAAGCGATGACCCCGGACCAGTCGAACGTTGAAAAAATGGTCAATATTGATGCAATTTTAACATTTAATCTTTTGACTTTAAATGACGGTTGGATGTGAGTTATTACTTTTTCAACAAAAATAAGTGTGTTTAAAGTCATTTCTGTGCCTGAAATTGGTCAAAATTGAAGATTTTGAGTAAGCAAAACTCTGTAAAAATGGCAATTTTGGTCACTGTGAGGGTTTAAAAAGTGGTTATTCAACATGAGGCCCGATCCAAATGACATTTTGAATCATTTTTGGTAGAGTCCAAAAAATCAATTTTCTGATGAAAAACGATGACCCCGGACCAGTCGAACGTTGAAAAAATGGTCAATATTGATAAAATTTTAACATTTAATCTTTTGACTTTAAATGATGGTTGGATGTGAGTTATTACTTTTTCAACTAAAATAAGTGTGTTTAAAGTCATTTCTGTGCCTGAAATTGGTCAAAATTGAAGATTTTGAGTAAGCAAAACTCTGTAAAAATGGCAATTTTGGTCACTGTGAGGGTTTAAAAAGTGGTTATTCAACATGAGGCCCGATCCAAATGACATTTTGAATCACTTTTGGTAGAGTCCAAAAAATCAATTTTCTGATGAAAAACGATGACCAGTCGAACGTTGAAAAAATGGTCAATATTGATGAAATTTTAACATTTAATCTTTTGACTTTAAATGATGGTTGGATGTGAGTTATTACTTTTTCAACTAAAATAAGTGTGTTTAAAGTCATTTCTGTGCCTGAAATTGGTCAAAATTGAAGATTTTGAGTAAGCAAAACTCTGTAAAAATGGCAATTTTGGTCACTGTGAGGGTTTAAAAAGTGGTTATTCAACATGAGGCCCGATCCAAATGACATTTTGAATCAGTTTTGGAAGAGTCCAAAAAATCCATTTTCTGATAAGAAACGATGACCCCGGACCAGTCGAACGTTGAAAAAATGGTCAATATTGATGAAATTTTAACATTTAATCTTTTGACTTTAAATGACGGTTGGATGTGAGTTATTACTTTTTCAACTAAAATAAGTGTGTTTAAAGTCATTTCTGTGCCTGAAATTGGTCAAAATTGAAGATTTTGAGTAAGCAAAACTCTGTAAAAATGGCAATTTTGGTCACTGTGAGGGTTTAAAAAGTGGTTATTCAACATGAGGCCCGATCCAAATGACATTTTGAATCAGTTTTGGAAGAGTCCAAAAAATCCATTTTCTGATGAAAAACGATGACCCCGGACCAGTCGAACGTTGAAAAAATGGTCAATATTGATGAAATTTTAACATTTAATCTTTTGACTTTAAATGACGGTTGGATGTGAGTTATTACTTTTTCAACTAAAATAAGTGTGTTTAAAGTCATTTCTGTGCCTGAAATTTATCAAAATTGAAGATTTTGAGTAAGCAAAACTCTGTAAAAATGGCAATTTTGGTCACTGTGAGGGTTTAAAAAGTGGTTATTCAACATGAGGCCCGATCCAAATGACATTTTGATTCATTTTTGGAAGAGTCCAAAAAATATATTTTTTTCTGATGAAAAACGATGACCCCGGACCAGTCGAACATTGAAAAAATGGTCAATATTGATGAAATTTTAACATTTAATCTTTTGACTTTAAATGACGGTTGGATGTGAGTTATTACTTTTTCAACTAAAATAAGTGTGTTTAAAGTCATTTCTGTGCCTGAAATTGGTCAAAATTGAAGATTTTGAGTAAGCAAAACTCTGTAAAAATGGCAATTTTGGTCACTGTGAGGGTTTAAAAAGTGGTTATTCAACATGAGGCCCAATCCAAATGACATTTTGAATCATTTTTGGTAGAGTGCAAAAAATCAATTTTCTGATGAAAAACAATGACCCCGGACCAGTCGAACATTGAAAAAATGGTCAATATTGATGAAATTTTAACATTTAATCTTTTGACTTTAAATGATGGTTGGATGTGATTTATTACTTTTTCAACTAAAATAAGTGTGTTTAAAGTAATTTCTGTGCCTGAAATTGGTCAAAATTGAAGATTTTGAGTAAGCAAAACTCTGTAAAAATGGCAATTTTGGTCACTGTGAGGGTTTAAAAAGTGGTTATTCAACATGAGGCCCGATCCAAATGACATTTTGAATCATTTTTGGTAGAGTCCAAAAAATCAATTTTCTGATGAAAAACGATGACCCCGGACCAGTCGAACGTTGAAAAAATGGTCAATATTGATGAAATTTTAACATTTAATCTTTTGACTTTAAATGACGGTTGGATGTGAGTTATTACCTTTTCAACTAAAATAAGTGTGTTTAAAGTCATTTCTGTGCCTGAAATTGGTCAAAATTGAAGATTTTGAGTAAGCAAAACTCTGTAAAAATGGCAATTTTGGTCACTGTGAGGGTTTAAAAAGTGGTTATTCAACATGAGGCCCGATCCAAATGACATTTTGAATCAGTTTTGGAAGAGTCCAAAAAATCCATTTTCTGATGAAAAACGATGACCCCGGACCAGTCGAACGTTGAAAAAATGGTCAATATTGATGAAATTTTAACATTTAATCTTTTGACTTTAAATGACAGTTGGATGTGAGTTATTACTTTTTCAACTAAAATAAGTGTGTTTAAAGTCATTTCTGTGCCTGAAATTGGTCAAAATTGAAGATTTTGAGTAAGCAAAACTCTGTAAAAATGACAATTTTGGTCACTGTGAGGGTTTAAAAAGTGGTTATTCAACATGAGGCCTGATCCAAATGACATTTTGAATCATTTTTGGAAGAGTCCAAAAAATCCATTTTCTGATGAAAAACGATGACCCCGGACCAGTCGAACGTTGGAAAAATGGTCAATATTGATGAAATTTTAACATTTAATCTTTTGACTTTAAATGACGGTTGGATGTGAGTTATTACTTTTTCAACTAAAATAAGTGTGTTTAAAGTCATTTCTGTGCCTGAAATTGGTCAAAATTGAAGATTTTGAGTAAGCAAAACTCTGTAAAAATGGAAATTTTGGTCACTGTGAGGGTTTAAAAAGTGGTTATTCGACATGAGGCCCGATCCGAATGACATTTTGAATCAGTTTTGGAAGAGTCCAAAAAATCAATTTTCTGATAAAAAACGATGACCCCGGACCAGTCGAACGTTGAAAAAATGGTCAATATTGATGAAATTTTAACATTTAATCTTTTGACTTTAAATGACGGTTGGATGTGAGTTATTACTTTTTCAACTAAAATAAGTGTGTTTAAAGTCATTTCTGTGCCTGAAATTGGTCAAAATTGAAGATTTTGAGTAAGCAAAACTCTGTAAAAATGGCAATTTTGGTCACTGTGAGGGTTTAAAAAGTGGTTATTCAACATGAGGCCCGATCCAAATGACATTTTGAATCATTTTTGGTAGAGTCCAAAAAATCCATTTTCTGATGAAAAACGATGACCCCGGACCAGTCGAACGTTGAAAAAATGGTCAATATTGATGAAATTTTAACATTTAATCTTTTGACTTTAAATGACGGTTGGATGTGAGTTATTACTTTTTCAACTAAAATAAGTGTGTTTAAAGTCATTTCTGTGCCTGAAATTGGTCAAAATTGAAGATTTTGAGTAAGCAAAACTCTGTAAAAATGGCAATTTTGGTCACTGTGAGGGTTTAAAAAGTGGTTATTCAACATGAGGCCCGATCCAAATGACATTTTGAATCTTTTTTGGTAGAGTCCAAAAAATCAATTTTCTGATGAAAAACGATGACCCCGGACCAGTCGAACGTTGAAAAAATGGTCAATATTGATGAAATTTTAACATTTAATCTTTTGACTTTAAATGACGGTTGGATGTGAGTTATTACTTTTTCAACTAAAATAAGTGTGTTTAAAGTCATTTCTGTGCCTGAAATTGGTCAAAATTGAAGATTTTGAGTAAGCAAAACTCTGTAAAAATGGCAATTTTGGTCACTGTGAGGGTTTAAAAAGTGGTTATTCAACATGAGGCCCGATCCAAATGACATTTTGAATCAGTTTTGGAAGAGTCCAAAAAATCCATTTTCTGATGAAAAACGATGACCCCGGACCAGTCGAACGTTGAAAAAATGGTCAATATTGATGACATTTTAACATTTAATCTTTTGACTTTAAATGACGGTTGGATGTGAGTTATTACTTTTTCAACTAAAATAAGTGTGTTTAAAGTCATTTCTGTGCCTGAAATTGGTCAAAATTGAAGATTTTGAGTAAGCAAAACTCTGTAAAAATGACAATTTTGGTCACTGTGAGGGTTTAAAAAGTGGTTATTCAACATGAGGCCTGATCCAAATGACATTTTGAATCATTTTTGGAAGAGTCCAAAAAATCCATTTTCTGATGAAAAACGATGACCCCGGACCAGTCGAACATTGAAAAAATGATCAATATTGATGAAATTTTAACATTTAATCTTTTGACTTTAAATGACGATTGGATGTGAGTTATTACTTTTTCAACTAAAATAAGTGTGTTTAAAGTCATTTCTGTGCCTGAAATTGGTCAAAATTGAAGATTTTGAGTAAGCAAAACTCTGTAAAAATGGCAATTTTGGTCACTGTGAGGGTTTAAAAAGTGGTTATTCAACATGAGGCCCGATCCAAATGACATTTTGAATCATTTTTGGTAGAGTCCAAAAAATCAATTTTCTGATGAAAAACGATGACCCCGGACCAGTCGAACGTTGAAAAAATGGTCAATATTGATGAAATTTTAACATTTAATCTTTTGACTTTAAATGACGGTTGGATGTGAGTTATTACTTTTTCAACTAAAATAAGTGTGTTTAAAGTCATTTCTGTGCCTGAAATTGGTCAAAATTGAAGATTTTGAGTAAGCAAAACTCTGTAAAAATGGCAATTTTGGTCACTGTGAGGGTTTAAAAAGTGGTTATTCAACATGAGGCCCAATCCAAATGACATTTTGAATCATTTTTGGTAGAGTGCAAAAAATCAATTTTCTGATGAAAAACAATGACCCCGGACCAGTCGAACATTGAAAAAATGGTCAATATTGATGAAATTTTAACATTTAATCTTTTGACTTTAAATGATGGTTGGATGTGATTTATTACTTTTTCAACTAAAATAAGTGTGTTTAAAGTAATTTCTGTGCCTGAAATTGGTCAAAATTGAAGATTTTGAGTAAGCAAAACTCTGTAAAAATGGCAATTTTGGTCACTGTGAGGGTTTAAAAAGTGGTTATTCAACATGAGGCCCGATCCAAATGACATTTTGAATCATTTTTGGTAGAGTCCAAAAAATCAATTTTCTGATGAAAAACGATGACCCCGGACCAGTCGAACGTTGAAAAAATGGTCAATATTGATGAAATTTTAACATTTAATCTTTTGACTTTAAATGACGGTTGGATGTGAGTTATTACCTTTTCAACTAAAATAAGTGTGTTTAAAGTCATTTCTGTGCCTGAAATTGGTCAAAATTGAAGATTTTGAGTAAGCAAAACTCTGTAAAAATGGCAATTTTGGTCACTGTGAGGGTTTAAAAAGTGGTTATTCAACATGAGGCCCGATCCAAATGACATTTTGAATCAGTTTTGGAAGAGTCCAAAAAATCCATTTTCTGATGAAAAACGATGACCCCGGACCAGTCGAACGTTGAAAAAATGGTCAATATTGATGAAATTTTAACATTTAATCTTTTGACTTTAAATGACAGTTGGATGTGAGTTATTACTTTTTCAACTAAAATAAGTGTGTTTAAAGTCATTTCTGTGCCTGAAATTGGTCAAAATTGAAGATTTTGAGTAAGCAAAACTCTGTAAAAATGACAATTTTGGTCACTGTGAGGGTTTAAAAAGTGGTTATTCAACATGAGGCCTGATCCAAATGACATTTTGAATCATTTTTGGAAGAGTCCAAAAAATCCATTTTCTGATGAAAAACGATGACCCCGGACCAGTCGAACGTTGGAAAAATGGTCAATATTGATGAAATTTTAACATTTAATCTTTTGACTTTAAATGACGGTTGGATGTGAGTTATTACTTTTTCAACTAAAATAAGTGTGTTTAAAGTCATTTCTGTGCCTGAAATTGGTCAAAATTGAAGATTTTGAGTAAGCAAAACTCTGTAAAAATGGCAATTTTGGTCACTGTGAGGGTTTAAAAAGTGGTTATTCGACATGAGGCCCGATCCGAATGACATTTTGAATCAGTTTTGGAAGAGTCCAAAAAATCAATTTTCTGATAAAAAACGATGACCCCGGACCAGTCGAACGTTGAAAAAATGGTCAATATTGATGAAATTTTAACATTTAATCTTTTGACTTTAAATGACGGTTGGATGTGAGTTATTACTTTTTCAACTAAAATAAGTGTGTTTAAAGTCATTTCTGTGCCTGAAATTGGTCAAAATTGAAGATTTTGAGTAAGCAAAACTCTGTAAAAATGGCAATTTTGGTCACTGTGAGGGTTTAAAAAGTGGTTATTCAACATGAGGCCCGATCCAAATGACATTTTGAATCATTTTTGGTAGAGTCCAAAAAATCCATTTTCTGATGAAAAACGATGACCCCGGACCAGTCGAACGTTGAAAAAATGGTCAATATTGATGAAATTTTAACATTTAATCTTTTGACTTTAAATGACGGTTGGATGTGAGTTATTACTTTTTCAACTAAAATAAGTGTGTTTAAAGTCATTTCTGTGCCTGAAATTGGTCAAAATTGAAGATTTTGAGTAAGCAAAACTCTGTAAAAATGGCAATTTTGGTCACTGTGAGGGTTTAAAAAGTGGTTATTCAACATGAGGCCCGATCCAAATGACATTTTGAATCTTTTTTGGTAGAGTCCAAAAAATCAATTTTCTGATGAAAAACGATGACCCCGGACCAGTCGAACGTTGAAAAAATGGTCAATATTGATGAAATTTTAACATTTAATCTTTTGACTTTAAATGACGGTTGGATGTGAGTTATTACTTTTTCAACTAAAATAAGTGTGTTTAAAGTCATTTCTGTGCCTGAAATTGGTCAAAATTGAAGATTTTGAGTAAGCAAAACTCTGTAAAAATGGCAATTTTGGTCACTGTGAGGGTTTAAAAAGTGGTTATTCAACATGAGGCCCGATCCAAATGACATTTTGAATCAGTTTTGGAAGAGTCCAAAAAATCCATTTTCTGATGAAAAACGATGACCCCGGACCAGTCGAACGTTGAAAAAATGGTCAATATTGATGACATTTTAACATTTAATCTTTTGACTTTAAATGACGGTTGGATGTGAGTTATTACTTTTTCAACTAAAATAAGTGTGTTTAAAGTCATTTCTGTGCCTGAAATTGGTCAAAATTGAAGATTTTGAGTAAGCAAAACTCTGTAAAAATGACAATTTTGGTCACTGTGAGGGTTTAAAAAGTGGTTATTCAACATGAGGCCTGATCCAAATGACATTTTGAATCATTTTTGGAAGAGTCCAAAAAATCCATTTTCTGATGAAAAACGATGACCCCGGACCAGTCGAACATTGAAAAAATGATCAATATTGATGAAATTTTAACATTTAATCTTTTGACTTTAAATGACGATTGGATGTGAGTTATTACTTTTTCAACTAAAATAAGTGTGTTTAAAGTCATTTCTGTGCCTGAAATTGGTCAAAATTGAAGATTTTGAGTAAGCAAAACTCTGTAAAAATGGCAATTTTGGTCACTGTGAGGGTTTAAAAAGTGGTTATTCAACATGAGGCCCGATCCAAATGACATTTTGAATCATTTTTGGTAGAGTCCAAAAAATCAATTTTCTGATGAAAAACGATGACCCCGGACCAGTCGAACGTTGAAAAAATGGTCAATATTGATGAAATTTTAACATTTAATCTTTTGACTTTAAATGACGGTTGGATGTGAGTTATTACTTTTTCAACTAAAATAAGTGTGTTTAAAGTCATTTCTGTGCCTGAAATTGGTCAAAATTGAAGATTTTGAGTAAGCAAAACTCTGTAAAAATGGCAATTTTGGTCACTGTGAGGGTTTAAAAAGTGGTTATTCAACATGAGGCCCAATCCAAATGACATTTTGAATCATTTTTGGTAGAGTCCAAAAAATCAATTTTCTGATGAAAAACAATGACCCCGGACCAGTCGAACGTTGAAAAAATGGTCAATATTGATGAAATTTTAACATTTAATCTTTTGACTTTAAATGATGGTTGGATGTGAGTTATTACTTTTTCAACTAAAATAAGTGTGTTTAAAGTCATTTCTGTGCCTGAAATTGGTCAAAATTGAAGATTTTGAGTAAGCAAAACTCTGTAAAAATGGCAATTTTGGTCACTGTGAGGGTTTAAAAAGTGGTTATTCAACATGCGGCCCGATCCAAATGACATTTTGAATCACTTTTGGTAGAGTCCAAAAAATCAATTTTCTGATGAAAAACGATGACCCCGGACCAGTCGAACGTTGAAAAAATGGTCAATATTGATGAAATTTTAACATTTAATCTTTTGACTTTAAATGATGGTTGGATGTGAGTTATTACTTTTTCAACTAAAATAAGTGTGTTTAAAGTCATTTCTGTGCCTGAAATTGGTCAAAATTGAAGATTTTGAGTAAGCAAAACTCTGTAAAAATGGCAATTTTGGTCACTGTGAGGGGTTAAAAAGTGGTTATTCAACATGAGGCCCGATCCAAATGACATTTTGAATCATTTTTGGTAGAGTCCAAAAAATCCTTTTTCTGATGAAAAACGATGACCCCGGACCAGTCGAACGTTGAAAAAATGGTCAATATTGATGAAATTTTAACATTTAATCTTTTGACTTTAAATGACGGTTGGATGTGAGTTATTACTTTTTCAACTAAAATAAGTGTGTTTAAAGTCATTTCTGTGCCTGAAATTGGTCAAAATTGAAGATTTTGAGTAAGCAAAACTCTGTAAAAATGGCAATTTTGGTCACTGTGAGGGTTTAAAAAGTGGTTATTCAACATGAGGCCCGATCCAAATGACATTTTGAATCATTTTTGGTAGAGTCCAAAAAATCCATTTTCTGATGAAAAACGATGACCCCGGACCAGTCGAACGTTGAAAAAATGGTCAATATTGATGAAATTTTAACATTTAATCTTTTGACTTTAAATGACGGTTGGATGTGAATTATTACTTTTTCAACTAAAATAAGTGTGTTTAAATTCATTTCTGTGCCTGAAATTGGTCAAAATTGAAGATTTTGAGTAAGCAAAACTCTGTAAAAATGGCAATTTTGGTCACTGTGAGGGTTTAAAAAGTGGTTATTCAACATGAGGCCTGATCCAAATGACATTTTGAATCATTTTTGGTAGAGTCCAAAAACATCAATTTTCTGATGAAAAACGATGACCCCGGACCAGTCGAACGTTGAAAAAATGGTCAATATTGATGAAATTTTAACATTTAATCTTTTGACTTTAAATGACGGTTGGATGTGAGTTATTACTTTTTCAACTAAAATAAGTGTGTTTAAAGTCATTTCTGTGCCTGAAATTGGTCAAAATTGAAGATTTTGAGTAAGCAAAACTCTGTAAAAATGACAATTTTGGTCACTGTGAGGGTTTAAAAAGTGGGTATTCAACATGAGGCCCGATCCAAATGACATTTTGAATCATTTTTGGAAGAGTCCAAAAAATCAATTTTCTGATGAAAAACGATGACCCCGGACCAGTCGAACATTGAAAAAATGATCAATATTGATGACATTTTAACATTTAATCTTTTGACTTTAAATGACGATTGGATGTGAGTTATTACTTTTTCAACTAAAATAAGTGTGTTTAAAGTCATTTCTGTGCTTGAAATTGGTCAAAATTGAAGATTTTGAGTAAGCAAAACTCTGTAAAAATGGCAATTTTGGTCACTGTGAGGGTTTAAAAAGTGGTTATTCAACATTAGGCCCGATCCAAATGACATTTTGAATCATTTTTGGTAGAGTCCAAAAAATCAATTTTCTGATGAAAAACGATTACCCCGGACCAGTCGAACGTTGAAAAAATGGTCAATATTGATGAAATTTTAACATTTAATCTTTTGACTTTAAATGACGGTTGGATGTGAGTTATTACTTTTTCAACTAAAATAAGTGTGTTTAAAGTCATTTCTGTGCCTGAAATTGGTCAAAATTGAAGATTTTGAGTAAGCAAAACTCTGTAAAAATGGCAATTTTGGTCACTGTGAGGGTTTAAAAAGTGGTTATTCAACATGAGGCCCGATCCAAATGACATTTTGAATCATTTTTGGTAGAGTCCAAAAAATCAATTTTCTGATGAAAAACGATGACCCCGGACCAGTCGAACGTTGAAAAAATGGTCAATATTGATGAAATTTTAACATTTAATCTTTTGACTTTAAATGACGGTTGGATGTGAGTTATTACTTTTTCAACTAAAATAAGTGTGTTTAAAGTCATTTCTGTGCCTGAAATTGGTCAAAATTGAAGATTTTGAGTAAGCAAAACTCTGTAAAAATGGCAATTTTGGTCACTGTGAGGGTTTAAAAAGTGGTTATTCAACATGAGGCCCGATCCAAATGACATTTTGAATCATTTTTGGTAGAGTCCAAAAAATCAATTTTCTGATGAAAAGCGATGACCCCGGACCAGTCGAACGTTGAAAAAATGGTCAATATTGATGAAATTTTAACATTTAATCTTTTGACTTTAAATGACGGTTGGATGTGAGTTATTACTTTTTCAACTAAAATAAGTGTGTTTAAAGTCATTTCTGTGCCTGAAATTGGTCAAAATTGAAGATTTTGAGTAAGCAAAACTCTGTAAAAATGGCAATTTTGG
The DNA here is from genome assembly GCF_964263255.1 of Lissotriton vulgaris. Lineage (NCBI taxonomy): Eukaryota > Metazoa > Chordata > Amphibia > Caudata > Salamandridae > Lissotriton > Lissotriton vulgaris. The sequence continues at coordinate 6,605 of NW_028247514.1, read as the reverse complement.
TCACTGTGAGGGTTTAAAAAGTGGTTATTCAACATGAGGCCCGATCCAAATGACATTTTGAATCAGTTTTGGAAGAGTCCAAAAAATCCATTTTCTGATGAAAAACGATGACCCCGGACCAGTCGAACGTTGAAAAAATGGTCAATATTGATGAAATTTTAACATTTAATCTTTTGACTTTAAATGACGGTTGTATGTGAGTTATTACTTTTTCAACTAAAATAAGTGTGTTTAAAGTCATTTCTGTGCCTGAAATTGGTCAAAATTGAAGATTTTGAGTAAGCAAAACTCTGTAAAAATGGCAATTTTGGTCACTGTGAGGGTTTAAAAAGTGGTTATTCAACATGAGGCCCGATCCAAATGACATTTTGAATCATTTTTGGTAGAGTCCAAAAAATCCATTTTCTGATGAAAAACGATGACCCCGGACCAGTCGAACGTTGAAAAAATGGTCAATATTGATGAAATTTTAACATTTAATCTTTTGACTTTAAATGACGGTTGGATGTGAGTTATTACTTTTTTAACTAAAATAAGTGTGTTTAAAGTCATTTCTGTGCCTGAAATTGGTCAAAATTGAAGATTTTGAGTAAGCAAAACTCTGTAAAAATGACAATTTTGGTCACTGTGAGGGTTTAAAAAGTGGTTATTCAACATGAGGCCCGATCCAAATGACATTTTGAATCATTTTTGGAAGAGTCCAAAAAATCCATTTTCTGATGAAAAACGATGACCCCAGACCAGTCGAACATTGAAAAAATGATCAATATTGATGAAATTTTAACATTTAATCTTTTGACTTTAAATGACGATTCGATGTGAGTTATTACTTTTTCAACTAAAATAATTGTGTTTAAAGTCATTTCTGTGCCTGAAATTGGTCAAAATTGAAGATTTTGAGTAAGCAAAACTCTGTAAAAATGGCAATTTTGGTCACTGTGAGGGTTTAAAAAGTGATTATTCAACATGAGGCCCGATCCAAATGACATTTTGAATCATTTTTGGTAGAGTCCAAAAAATCAATTTTCTGATGAAAAACGATGACCCCGGACCAGTCAAACGTTGAAAAAATGGTCAATACTGATGAAATTTTAACATTTAATCTTTTGACTTTAAATGATGGTTGGATGTGAGTTATTACTTTTTCAACTAAAATAAGTGTGTTTAAAGTCATTTCTGTGCCTGAAATTGGTCAAAATTGATGATTTTGAGTAAGCAAAACTCTGTAAAAATGGCAATTTTGGTCACTGTGAGGGTTTAAAAAGTGGTTATTCAACATGAGGCCCGATCCAAATGACATTTTGAATCATTTTTGGTAGAGTCCAAAAAATCCATTTTCTGATGAAAAACGATGACCCCGGACCAGTCGAACGTTGAAAAAATGGTCAATATTGATGAAATTTTAACATTTAATCTTTTGACTTTAAATGACGGTTGGATGTGAGTAATTACTTTTTCAACTAAAATAAGTGTGTTTAAAGTCATTTCTGTGCCTGAAATCGGTCAAAATTGAAGATTTTGAGTAAGCAAAACTCTGTAAAAATGGCAATTTTGGTCACTGTGAGGGTTTAAAAAGTGGTTATTCAACATGAGGCCCGATCCAAATGACATTTTGAATCAGTTTTGGTAGAGTCCAAAAAATCAATTTTCTGATGAAAAACGATGACCCCGGACCAGTCGAACGTTGAAAAAATGGTCAATATTGATGAAATTTTAACATTTAATCTTTTGACTTTAAATGACGGTTGGATGTGAGTTATTACTTTTTCAACTAAAATAAGTGTGTTTAAAGTAATTTCTGTGCCTGAAATTGGTCAAAATTGAAGATTTTGAGTAAGCAAAACTCTGTAAAAATGGCAATTTTGGTCATTGTGAGGGTTTAAAAAGTGGTTATTCAACATGAGGCCCGATCCAAATGACATTTTGAATCATTTTTGGTAGAGTCCAAAAAATCAATTTTCTGATGAAAAACGATGACCCCGGACCAGTCGAACGTTGAAAAAATGGTAAATATTGATGAAATTTTAACATTTAATCTTTTGACTTTAAATGACGGTTGGATGTGAGTTATTACTTTTTCAACTAAAATAAGTGTGTTTAAAGTCATTTCTGTGCCTGAAACTGGTCAAAATTGAAGATTTTGAGTAAGCAAAAATCTGTAAAAATGGCAATTTTGGTCACTGTGAGGGTTTAAAAAGTGGTTATTCAACATGAGGCCCGATCCAAATGACATTTTGAATCATTTTTGGTAGAGTCCAAAAAATCAATTTTCTGATGAAAAACGATGACCCCGGACCAGTCGAACGTTGAAAAAATGGTCAATATTGATGAAATTTTAACATTTAATCTTTTGACTTTAAATGACGGTTGGATGTGAGTTATTACTTTTTCAACTAAAATAAGTGTGTTTAAAGTCATTTCTGTGCCTGAAATTGGTCAAAATTGAAGATTTTGAGTAAGCAAAACTCTGTAAAAATGGCAATTTTGGTCACTGTGAGGGTTTAAAAAGTGGTTATTCAACATGAGGCCCGATCCAAATGACATTTTGAATCAGTTTTGGAAGAGTCCAAAAAATCAATTTTCTGATAAAAAACGATGACCCCGGACCAGTCGAACGTTGAAAAAATGGTCAATATTGATGAAATTTTAACATTTAATCTTTTGACTTTAAATGACGGTTGGATGTGAGTTATTACTTTTTCAACTAAAATAAGTGTGTTTAAAGTCATTTCTGTGCCTGAAATTGGTCAAAATTGAAGATTTTGAGTAAGCAAAACTCTGTAAAAATGAAAATTTTGGTCACTGTGAGGGTTTAAAAAGTGGTTATTCAACATGAGGCCCGATCCAAATGACATTTTGAATCATTTTTGGTAGAGTCCAAAAAATCAATTTTCTGATGAAAAACGATGACCCCGGACCAGTCGAACGTTGAAAAAATGGTCAATATTGATGAAATTTACACATTTAATCTTTTGACTTTAAATGACGGTTGGATGTGAGTTATTACTTTTTCAAGTAAAATAAGTGTGTTTAAAGTCATTTCTGTGCCTGAAATTGGTCAAAATTGAAGATTTTGAGTAAGCAAAACTCTGTAAAAAAGGCAATTTTGGTCACTGTGAGGGTTTAAAAAGTGGTCATTCAACATGAGGCCCGATCCAAATGACATTTTGAATCATTTTTGGTAGAGTCCAAAAAATCAATTTTCTGATGAAAAACGATGACCCCGGACCAGTCGAACGTTGAAAAAATGGTCAATATTGATGAAATTTTAACATTTAATCTTTTGACTTTAAATGATGGTTGGATGTGAGTTATTACTTTTTCAACTAAAATAAGTGTGTTTAAAGTCATTTCTGTGCGTGAAATTGGTCAAAATTGAAGATTTTGAGTAAGCAAAACTCTGTAAAAATGGCAATTTTGGTCACTGTGAGGGTTTAAAAAGTGGTTATTCAACATGAGGCCCGATCCAAATGACATTTTGAATCATTTTTGGTAGAGTCCAAAAAATCCATTTTCTGATGAAAAACGATGACCCCGGACCAGTCGAACGTTGAAAAAATGGTCAATATTGATCAAATTTTAACATTTAATCTTTTGACTTTAAATGACGGTTGGATGTGAGTTATTACTTTTTCAACTAAAATAAGTGTGTATAAGTCATTTCTGTGCCTGAAATTGGTCAAAATTGAAGATTTTGAGTAAGCAAAACTCTGTAAAAATGGCAATTTTGGTCACTGTGAGGGTTTAAAAAGTGGTTATTCAACATGAGGCCCGATCCAAATGACATTTTGAATCAGTTTTGGAAGAGTCCAAAAAATCCATTTTCTGATAAAAAACGATGACCCCGGACCAGTCGAACGTTGAAAAAATGGTCAATATTGATGAAATTTTAACATTTAATCTTTTGACTTTAAATGACGGTTGGATGTGAGTTATTACTTTTTCAACTAAAATAAGTGTGTTTAAAGTCATTTCTGTGCCTGAAATTGGTCAAAATTGAAGATTTTGAGTAAGCAAAACTCTGTAAAAATGGCAATTTTGGTCACTGTGAGGGTTTAAAAAGTGGTTATTCAACATGAGGCCCGATCCAAATGACATTTTGAATCATTTTTGGTAGAGTCCAAAAAATCCATTTTCTGATGAAAAACGATGACCCCGGATCAGTCGAACGTTGAAAAAATGGTCAATATTGATGACCCTTTAACATTTAATCTTTTGACTTTAAATGACGGTTGGATGTGAGTTATTACTTTTTCAACTAAAATAAGTGTGTTTAAAGTCATTTCTGTGCCTGAAATTGGTCAAAATTGAAGATTTTGAGTAAGCAAAACTCTGTAAAAATGACAATTTTGGTCACTGTGAGGGTTTAAAAAGTGGTTATTCAACATGAGGCCCGATCCAAATGACATTTTGAATCATTTTTGGAAGAGTCCAAAAAATCCATTTTCTGATGAAAAACGATGACCCCGGACCAGTCGAACATTGAAAAAATGATCAATATTGATGAAATTTTAACATTTAATCTTTTGACTTTAAATGACGATTGGATGTGAGTTATTACTTTTTCAACTAAAATAAGTGTGTTTAAAGTCATTTCTGTGCCTGAAATTGGTCAAAATTGAAGATTTTGAGTAAGCAAAACTCTGTAAAAATGGCAATTTTGGTCACTGTGAGGGTTTAAAAAGTGGTTATTCAACATGAGGCCCGATCCAAATGACATTTTGAATCATTTTTGGTAGAGTCCAAAAAATCAATTTTCTGATGAAAAACGATGACCCCGGACCAGTCGAACGTTGAAAAAATGGTCAATATTGATGAAATTTTAACATTTAATCTTTTGACTTTAAATGACGGTTGGATGTGAGTTATTACTTTTTCAACTAAAATAAGTGTGTTTAAAGTCATTTCTGTGCCTGAAATTGGTCAAAATTGAAGATTTTGAGTAAGCAAAACTCTGTAAAAATGGCAATTTTGGTCACTGTGAGGGTTTAAAAAGTGGTTATTCAACATGAGGCCCGATCCAAATGACATTTTGAATCATTTTTGGTAGAGTCCAAAAAATCCATTTTCTGATGAAAAACAATGACCCCGGACCAGTCGAACGTTGAAAAAATGGTCAAAATTGATGAAATTTTAACATTTAATCTTTTGACTTTAAATGGCGGTTGGATGTGAGTAATTACTTTTTCAACTAAAATAAGTGTGTTTAAAGTCATTTCTGTGCCTGAAATCGGTCAAAATTGAAGATTTTGAGTAAGCAAAACTCTGTAAAAATGGCAATTTTGGTCACTGTGAGGGTTTAAAAAGTGGTTATTCAAAATGAGGCCCGATCCAAATGACATTTTGAATCATTTTTGGTAGAGTCCAAAAAATCAATTTTCTGATGAAAAACGATGACCCCGGACCAGTCGAACGTTGAAAAAATGGTCAATATTGATGAAATTTTAACATTTAATCTTTTGACTTTAAATGACGGTTGGATGTGAGTTATTACTTTTTCAACTAAAATAAGTGTGTTTAAAGTCATTTCTGTGCCTGAAATTGGTCAAAATTGAAGATTTTGAGTAAGCAAAACTCTGTAAAAATGGCAATTTTGGTCACTGTGAGGGTTTAAAAAGTGGTTATTCAACATGAGGCCCGATCCAAATGACATTTTGAATCATTTTTGGTAGAGTCCAAAAAATCCATTTTCTGATGAAAAACGATGACCCCGGACCAGTCGAACGTTGAAAAAATGGTCAATATTGATGAAATTTTAACATTTAATCTTTTGACTTTAAATGGCGGTTGGATGTGAGTAATTACTTTTTCAACTAAAATAAGTGTGTTTAAAGTCATTTCTGTGCCTGAAATTGGTCAAAATTGAAGATTTTGAGTAAGCAAAACTCTGTAAAAATGACAATTTTGGTCACTGTGAGGGTTTAAAAAGTGGTTATTCAACATGAGGCCCGATCCAAATGACATTTTGAATCATTTTTGGAAGAGTCCAAAAAATCCATTTTCTGATGAAAAACGATGACCCCGGACCAGTCGAACATTGAAAAAATGATCAATATTGATGAAATTTTAACATTTAATCTTTTGACTTTAAATGACGATTGGATGTGAGTTATTACTTTTTCAACTAAAATAAGTGTGTTTAAAGTCATTTCTGTGCCTGAAATTGGTCAAAATTGAAGATTTTGAGTAAGCAAAACTCTGTAAAAATGGCAATTTTGGTCACTGTGAGGGTTTAAAAAGTGGTTATTCAACATGAGGCCCGATCCAAATGACATTTTGAATCATTTTTGGTAGAGTCCAAAAAATCAATTTTCTGATGAAAAACGATGACCCCGGACCAGTCGAACGTTGAAAAAATGGTCAATATTGATGAAATTTTAACATTTAATCTTTTGACTTTAAATGACGGTTGGATGTGAGTTATTACTTTTTCAACTAAAATAAGTGTGTTTAAAGTCATTTCTGTGCCTGAAATTGGTCAAAATTGAAGATTTTGAGTAAGCAAAACTCTGTAAAAATGGCAATTTTGGTCACTGTGAGGGTTTAAAAAGTGGTTATTCAACATGAGGCCCGATCCAAATGACATTTTGAATCATTTTTGGTAG